>NC_081559.1:134951490-135008044 GCF_022355385.1 Mustela nigripes
AAAAAAAAAAAAAATTTCCTGAAAAGCAGAGGACAGTTTATAAGAGATGTTAAGTAGGTGTGTCTCTGGATTATCCTAGCTACTTTTATTAGTAAGCTTATAGTTCATTTCTATATATATATATATATATATATATAGAGAGAGAGAGAGAGAGAGAGAGAATATATATACACACACACATACATACATATACACATAAATTTATCTGACATACTTCTACAGTTCACTGTAAATCCAAGAGGAGCCCCTTAACCATCCTTCTGCCTCCCCTTAAGTGTCTCCCTATTGAGAAACATGACAAGTGGGCATCCATGCATCTTGCGCTCAAGTGGGTGCTGGGAATGTAACTGAGTTGGGAATGGGTCAGGATATTAACCAGAGTGCCTAGGATCTTTCATTATGAAAAATTATCAAATTCTCCAATCTGAACTTCTTTCTTTCAATTTTATTTTATTGTGATTAGAACACTGACCATGAGTTCTACCTTCTTGGAAATTTTAAGTGTACAATACAGTGGTGTACTGCAGATCCCTGGGGTTTATTCCTCTTAATCGACGGAAACTTGATGTCCATTGCCTGATAACTCCCCATATTCCACTTCCCCAAGTGACTGTCCTGCCTTAACTATTTTAGATACCTCATAGAACCAGAATCATTCTTCATCTGTCATTCTGTAACTAGCGTATTTCACCTAGCATGATGTCCTCAGGGTTCATCCATTTTGCCACATATTACAAAATTTCTTTCTTTTTTAAGCCAGAATCGTATTCCACTGGATGTACACACCACATTCTCTTTATCCATTCACCCATCGATGGACGTTTAGGTTGTTTCTACATCTTTGTTGTCAAATCTGAATTTTCTAGGGGAACCACTAACAACATATCAGGCTCATTCTGCATCTTGGCTCAACAGGAAAATTTCATTTTTCTAAAACATCTCAACCCCACAGCGGGTATTCAGGTGCCTCTTGAGCATTTGATACTAATTGAAAGATGGATCATCATGAAGATTCACCGTGCTGGTGAACCCGGAGCTTCTCATACAAGCTTTCATAAATGGAGGCGGCCTAAACACTGTGCTTGCTTCTTTGCGTTGCTTTTTCTTCTTTCAGAACATTTTAATAATGAAAAGCACTGCATTCAGGATCAGAGAAACCTGGCTTCAAATTCTAGTTCTCCCATTTTCTGACTGTGTGACTCAACAAGTTATTTAATCCTTCTGCGTTTCTTTCTCTTATTCCAAATGAGAAAAAAAATACCATTTTAAATATTTATTTAAATAGTGGGTGGCTCAGTTGGTTAAGCAACTTTTTCAGCTCAGGTTATGATCCTGGAGTCCCAGGATCATGTCCCGCATCAGGCTCGAGTCTGCTTCTCCATCTGACCCTCCCCCCACCATGCTCTCTCTCATTCTCTCTCTCTCAAACAAATAAAATCTTTAAATTGTTATTTACCAATTGCTTATTATGTATGGGTCTTCTCATATTTTATCCTTTCTATATTTCTGAGAGGTTGGTATTGTTATTAACCCATCTTAAGGATGAGGGAATAGCGGCAGAGAGGGTAAGGAATGTGCAACCACTTTATTCAGTCCCCATGACAGTTCAGTAAGATCATATCTGCCAGAATTTTCACCTTAAAGATGTGGAAACCAAGCACAGAAATTTAACTAATGCACCCATCCTCACGCTGGGTTTCATTCAGCCCTCCTCCTTATTAACTGAGGACTGTGGGCCAGTCACTTCATCTCTAAGCCCAGTTTCTTTGATTAAAACGTGGATAATCGTGCACACAGTAGAGTAATGTTGTCAGCATTATATAAAAAAGATATACATAAACAGGTGCCAATTACCACACCTGAGCCAAACAGATGCCTAACAAAGACTCCCCTTTTCACTGCCACTCCCTTCATCTCTCTCTCTGTTGGATTTAAAGGAGAAAAAAAAATCCCATATGAAGCCTCAAAATCATACAGAACAGAAAACAGTTTTTACTTAACAGGCCAACTCATATTAATGAGCAGGTTGTGCACTATACAAAAGGACCCAGCCATAGGAACAAGTAGAGACTTAAATGTAGCCCACACTCTCCTTGGAGAATGGGTCCCCTTATTCCTCACACAAACAGAACTGTTACCCTAAAAGTGCCAAGCCTGTTCACCTACACCATCTACCAAGTGTTTATACTAATTCAATTTTACTATACTATCAGCATTAGTATACTATCTTCCTAGAAGTATTTGGGAACCCAGAGGAATTTTCCAAGGAAATTGGAGTTTTTATTTTGCTGATTTATAAACTTTGCTTGAAGTCAGGCTGCAAATACTGGAATGAGTGGATCCCTGAAGCTGCCTTCAGAACACGTACTCAAGTTTTCTTCATTAAATACAATTAAATGAGAAGAAGTATACCATAAATCACGGATTTAGATGTGGATGTAGATGTTTATTCTCATCAAGATCTTACAAGTTTAGCATCACTAGATGAATAACATCCCTGCATAGAAGTAGATGACAGACATTCATTCATTTTTTAAAGAAGAAAAGGGAGTTTAAAGAAGAAAAGCTTCGTATGATCTAGAAGAAAAGGGAGAAGAGACAAGAAACTAACATTTTGGGGGCGCCTGGGTGGCTCAGTAGGTTAAGCCTCTGCCTTCAGCTCAGATCATGATCTCGGGGTCCTGGGATCAAGCCCCACACCAAGCTCTCTGCTCAGCAGGGAGCCTGCTTCTCCCACTCTCTCTGCCTGCTGCTCTACTTGTGCTCTCTCTCTCTCCGTCAAATAAATAAAATCTTTAAAAAAAAAAGCAACTAACATTTTCAGCACATACTATGTGCTGGACACTGCACTAGGAAATATCAGAAAACCTACTTAATACAATCCTCAAAACCAAAACTACAAACATTTGTTTAAAATATTGGAATGCTTCAAACTGGAGATTGAGGATGAAGAAAAGAGATGCTGACTTCTCATTTTTTACCCTTCTGAAGTATTTTAATTTTTAAACTACATATGTTTTACTTTAATTATGCTTGCAACCCGGTGGCACTGGCATTATCACCAATTTAATAATGAGGAAGCCAATACTCAACAATATTTGGCAGCTTTCTTGCAAGGCCACACAGCTAGAAAATTGATGGCTCTGGAGGTACAAATGAGAAGAAATACGGGACCGTCAGAGAAAGGATGAGAGATCTTCCAGATGTTTGGGTCAGTTCAAACCCAGCCTTTAGCCAGGATCCTAAGCAAGACTGTGTAACTGATTTGTGTTTGGAGGGGATCCTTTGTTCAGCCTGGTTCCCTCTAAACCTCGGGACCTGCTTTAAACTCTCCTAATGGGTGAAATTGGATTTTCCACACATGTCCACTATTTATTGGGAATAGTGAAAACAAACCCACCTTTGACAAAAGAGTTTGGGGGGGTCAAGTGGAGATGAGGTCAAGAAGTTCTTTACTGGGGCCTCTGTTTTCTCACGAACATAGAGTCTGGGATGCCCAACAAGAAAATCAAGACCAAGATAGAACACTTCAAGAAAAGAATTTTTAAAAGTGCAGCCATCCTGGGGCATAGGAAAGGAAGCTGAGTGGGGCCACGAAATGGATTGCTCAGCAAAGATGAGGGCTTGCTAAGATTGGAACTCATAAATTTGTAATGGCGCCAATCAGCACAATTATATAATTTTTGCCCATGGTGCTGGAGAGCCCGGAGTCAGTTGATTCAGGATTGGCAAGACAGATACGGTGCAAAGCAAGGGCTTCAAAGTCTTGAGGGGACTTGCACTTTAAAAGCAGGTAAGTCAGTGAGTCTGCCTTCCCTCCCTGCTGAGAATGCACTGAAAATTAAAGCAAGAAAGATTAAAAGGAATAAAGCTAGCAAGGAGGAATGGAAAATGACACCAAATTTCATGAAAATAGCAAGTGGATAGGCATAAGTTTATGTGATGAGCAGATCCCCCGCCTTGGAGGAGAGCCAGCCTGCCCCATGAACCCTCCACAAGGCCCCAAAAGGTTCTGAGCTTAAAGTCACCAGATATGGCAAAAGCCAAAGGTGAGGATGAAACTGAGGCTTGAGGGAGAGAAAACTGTATTGTTAGGCCCTTCCTTTCTCATATTCACTCACCTCCACTCCCACATCAGAGCCTAGACATTCTCCACAAAGCTCTTCTCTAAAGATATCGAAAGAAATTTAAAAAGGTAAAATTCCCTCATTTTTGTAGGGGGGGGTGAGGGTGGGGCAGATAACCTGAAGGGTGATGGACTGAGTCTTGTCGACCTGTAAAGTCCAGAATAAACAAATAGAAAAACTCACCCTTAACATTAAATGGCAAAATGTGAGGCATACAAACAAAGTAAAAGAGAAAAATCTAATTATATATACAGATCTGAGAAGATATTACTCCTTAAAAGGACAGAAAATGTTATGAAAAGGGCATACTCAGAATACAACAAAGAAAAATGTTCTTCTCGAAATAAAGAAAATTTACATAAAGAATAGAAGACAAAGTATGGAAGAATCTCTCATAGCGAAGGACAGAGGAAAGATGAGAGAGCAAACCACACATCCAGGCAACCAGACTGTAAGTCCCAGCATCGGATTAGCAGGAGTCCTCATGAGTGCACAGAAAATGGAGAGAATGAGTAAAGCTATAGCAAAAGAAAACCTCTCTGGGGTAAAGAAGACAGACGTGTTAGCGTAAGATGGCTCAGAGGGTGCCTCACGTAATGAACAAAGTCCTGGGCCAAAACATTCGTTTGTTCATGCCTTCCCTCATGCAACAAAGGTCCCTGCATTGCTTTAGATGGTGGGGTTGCAACTATTATGGAGACCACTCTGGTAATTGTTCTCGAGGAACTCATAGTTTAGAAACAGGAGGCATGAGCAGAGCAAATAATTAAATGAGGGAATTTCAGCTAGTAGTAAGTGCTACAAGGAGACTAAGGAGCAAGAATGGGATAAAGAATGAGGGGAGAGGGGACCTGGGTGGCTCAATCGGCTAAGTGTCTGTCCTTGGCTCAGGGTCCTAGGATCGAGTCCCACATTGGGCTCCCTGCTCAGTGGGGAGTCTGCTTCTTCCTCTGCCCCTCTCCCCAACTTGTGCACCTTCTCTCCCACTAAATAAATAAATAAATAAATAAATAAAATCCATCTTAAAGGGGAAAAAAAAAGAATGAGAGGAGAGCGGGCTCCCTTAGATTGGGCAGAGAGAGGCAGACTCTGAAAAAGTGACACTGGAAGGGCCCAGCCAAGACAGAATCAGAGAGAGAAGCATTCCTTTTGAAGTTTCAGAATACCCCGAATAAAAAATTTCCTTAAAACTTTCAAATAAAGTTGGCCACAGACAAATAAGAGCTAGGACTGGAGTTAAATTTCTTATCTGCAACATGAGATACTAGAAGACAAAGCAATGGCTTCGAAGTTCCCAGAAAGGCAATTTTTAACCTATAATTTTATACCCACTCAAACCATCACTAAATGTGAGAGAAGACTAAAGACACTAATACACTGACAGGCTCAGAAAGTTTTACTCCCACATACTCTTTCCTCCAACAGCATCTGGGTGTTTTTCTCCAGCAAAACAAGGAGTCGACAAATAAACAAACAAATAGTGGATACAATTGAGATCTATGAAAGGAAATCTCAGGATAGAATTTATGTCCAGAGAGCAATTAGTCCAATTGAAGCAAGATCATGGAAAAAGAAAAATTCAATAAAACAAAGGATATGTTGAAAACTTTAAAAAAATATACATGAGCATGGGAAAGGCCAGTAGTCAGGGAAAGAAAGGGTCTTTAGAACTCAAGGACAGACAATGTAAGAAATAGGGTCGTCCAAATATGATATAACTTTAAGCAGATTCCCATCCCCACCCTAGAGAGTAGATGACTACTCTTTCCTCAACCTCTTTATTTTCTGGAGAAAATGAACCAAAGTCTATGGACTTAAGAGCCTCATACATAAAGGAGACCTTTGGTGAGGTACTAGAATGGTAGCAGGGGAATTAAGTCTGCAGAGTGAACAGAAGAACCCAGGCACTTTCCCATCACCATCCCACACTCCCAGCTCTAGAATGACAACAGGTAGGCTTACAACCAGGAACCCACCACAGCAAAGCTGCAGCCAGAGACAGGAGAATCCTGTTCCTGAGGAGCCAAAGCAACCCAGAGCTAAGACCGTGGGTTCTGACACCAGCACCCCAACAAAAATGCCACCTCCTGCCCTCCTGTTACCCGAGTGAGATCCACCAAATGGCAAGCTCTGCTGTCAGACACAGAGCACCTACCCAGCTTTTTAAATGCGTGTTCTTCCATACTAAGAGAAAGCTAAGGGTCACCAGAAATGAAAGGTAAACTTCCAACATAATTGAGACCACAGAATAAATGGACAGCAGGTATTAAGAGGACATAGACAATCCAGGAAGGAAAAGAAATGCTCAGTCATGTTGGAGAAGTAACAGAACATATTCCACCATTGAAGCAAGAAACAATCAAAAATCAGGAAAGAAACTTGGAAGTTAAAAGTACAATATCTAAAATAAAGATTTAGCAGAAGAGTGAAAAAATAAAGCATAAGAAACCTTTCCCAAAAGTAGGTCAAAAGAATGAAATAAAATAAGTGACAAAGAATAAGTAGAGGACCAAAGAAGGAGAGAGAAGAGAAAAAGTGGTGAGAAAAGAGTAACAGAATTTAAGTTTAAAAAAAGAAAGAAAGAACAGAAACCGAACTGAAGGACACAGTTTCCAGACAATAAAAACAAGTGCTCAGGAGGGGGTAGAGAAAAAAACCCATTCCAAAGTATATCATGTGAAATTCAGAAATACCAGGAGTAAATTGGAAGCTCCTAGAAGGGAAAAATAGGGCACATATGAAAGACTGACAAAAACAAAGGCCAGATTTCCCACAATAGCCTGAAAATTCAGACAATAAGGGAGTAATAACCTCAAAATTCTGAGTGAAAATGATTCATCCAATCAAAGATTCTTTACCTAGCCAACTTGACAATCAAATATAAGAGGTTTGGGTTTTTTCTTTTCTTTTTTTTAAGCTATTTCATGAAAAACCTTCAAAAACAAAAAAGTGACAGCCTGCCTAGCCTTCCTGTAGCTACTGGAGGAATGTGTTCTCATGAAATGAGGAGGGAGCCAAAAAACAGACATCCACAGAGCCCAAGGAACAAAGGATCGATACAGACAGAAGCCTATGGGATTCCCAGGGTTATAGCTGGGCAGCAGGCCCAGAGATCCTTGTGTCCAGATTGGAGCATGGGCACTAGGGCTCCAATTTAGATGACTCCAAGGGGTGGGAAGTGGAATCAGGAGTTCATCAGACAGGTGAAAAATCATAGCAAGATATTTTGAGCCCTCAGAGAATATGGGGAGCCAGACACACATTCAGAGAAAACAAAGATAATGAAAATAAGACAATTACAAATTCCAGGAAAATCAATGCTCTACAAAAGAGGAAAGCTCATCATGACACACCACTTGTGCCTCAGCAGTTAATAATACTGTCATAATCAAACACGAGAAATATCAAAGGAGGATCTGACCACAGTATATGAAGGGAAAACAGCACTCTTCATTTACTAGGATAGGAAGTCATAAATAATGTCCCAATCTGGTTAATTTATACATTGTGTCTAAAAAAATATAGAGGTGAATACCGGAAGAGACAACTAAAAAGAATCTTAAAATAATTGCCCTAGGAAGCAGGGTTGGTCAGGAGACTCTTGATTTTTTTGCTTCTAACTTCTTAATTCTATTTGTTTTCCAGTTGTAATAAAAATAATTCTGTAGAAGTAGAAATTATTCTTAATTTATTAGTGATGACTGATAACAAGAGCTAACTTTCAGGGAGCACTTGCTGTGGGCCAGGCTTCGAGCTGAGAGCTTTACAAATGTGATCCATACTATCCTTGCCTATAGCCTTGAAAGTGAGTCCCATTGCTGGAGACTAAATATTTGGGTCCCTGCAACATTCATAGGTTGAAAACGAACTTTCAGTGTGATGGTATTTGGAGGTTGGGGCTTTGGGAAGTATTTAGATCATGAGGGTGCAGCCCTCATGAATGGGATTGGTGCCCTTATAAGAGAGACTCTAGAGAGATGCCTCACCCCTTCCACCACGTGAGGACACAGAGAAGGTTACAGCCACTTATGAACCAGAAAGTGGAGCCTCCCAAGACACCAAATCTATAGGTACCTTCATCCTAAACTACAGAACTGTGAGTAATAAGATTCTGTTGTTTCCAAGCCACCCAGTCGACACTATTCTATTTCAGTAGCCCGATGGGACGAAGACACTATTATCATCACCCTATTTCACAGATGAGGATACTGAGGCTTACAGCTAAGCAACTGGCCAAGGAGAGTGAAGATACAAATTCAGATTTAACTCAGGAACCGGGACTCCCTATTCTATACCACCCTTAAATTTTTTAAACACTTTCTTTCCTATGCCATTCTAGTAGGCACTAAAAGAAGCTACGTGTCAGTAAATGTATTACCCAGACACATATCTCCTGATGAAAAAAAGATTCTTGAGACAAGTGAACATATTCTGTCATCTACATAAGCTCTGATTAGTAGTTCCTCTTTTTCCCCCCCTTTCCTAATGCTCTAGGTTAGTTAAGTGAAATTAAAGCTTTTCATATTCAAATTTCAAATGGAACATTTTAGCAGACAAAACTCCACTAAAAATCAAAAGGAAATGGGGCTTCTTGGCAGCAAGCATCAAAATCTAGGCACTAGAGTTCTGTCCAATGAGCAGATCCTAACAAACCTAAATGTACTCAGGAAATAAAAGTTATAGTTTTCATAACTCCCCAAGAAAAATTTTGCACCCTTTTTTAGAAAGGGTATATAGGAAATCGATCCTCAGATCCACCGCTGGTGAAGGGGCAAATTGATACAACACTTGGGGAGTAAATTTAGTAATATTCATTGCAATCTCATTTCTGGGAATTTATACTACAAACACATGGCACACAGAAGAAGTGATTATACATGAAGTTATTTATTGCAGCATGATTTTTAATGACAAATGATAGGAAACTGCCTTTCAAATGGGGACTGGTTAAATTACAAAACAGAACTAAATGGAATATTACATGGCAGTTAAAAGGAGTGTTTAAAGCAATGTCCATAACAGCCAAACAATGGAAAGAGTCCAGATGTCCATCAACAGATGAATGGATAAAGAAGATGTTTGATGACTAATGTAACATAAAAAATAAATAAATAAATAAAAATCACTCACAAAATTTAAAAAAAGAAGATAGGGTGTATACACACACCCACACACACACACACACACACACAATGGGATATCACTCAGCCATCAAAAAATGAAATCTTACCATTTGCAATGACGTGGATGGAACTAGAAAATATTATACTAAGCAAAACAATTAAATCAGAGAAAGACAATTATCATACAGTTTCACTCCTATGTGGAATTTAAGAAACAAAACAGGATCACAGGGGAAGGAAGGGGAAAATAAAACAAGACAAAATCAGAGAGGGAGACAAACCACGAGAGGCTCTTAATCATAGGAAACAAACTGAGGGTTGCCGGAGGGGAGGGGGGTGGGGGATGGGGTATCTGGGTGATAGACATTAAGGAAGGCATGTGATGTAATGAGCACTGGGTATTATATAAGACTGATGAATCACTGAACTCTACCTCTGAAACTAATATTACATTATATGTTAATTAATTGTATTTAAGTAAAAAATTAAAAAAAAAATAAAAAAGGAGTGCTTAGAGCACCTGGTGGCTCAGTTGGTTGAATGACTGCCTTCAGCTCAAGTCATGATCCTGGAATTCCAGGACTGAGTCCCACATTAGGCACCCCGCTCATCAGGGAGTTTTCTTCTCCCTTTGACCTGAACCTCCCCCTTCTCATGCTCCTTCTCTCACTCTCTCAAATAAATAAATAAAATCTTTTTTTTTTCTTTAAGAGTGCTTAAAGGTATGGACTCTGAATTGTTTGGGATTAAGTATGGATTAAGTCCTATGTAACATGTAGAACAGCCGCCTTACGTCACAAAATCCTCAGTTTTCAAGGATTTTGTCAACTGTCTGTTTAGCACAGCCATTATTAAAAATTAAATTATATAAGCTTACAATTAAGATAAATGTTACAAACAAAGACAGTAAATACTCAATACTCCACCTCCTAGCTTTTTTACCCTACTGTTATCTATGTATTGACTAGGCTATTTAGGTCTAACTACCTATATGGGAGAAATATCATATAATGGTATGTGACTGGGCATCTCCTAGCGTAGTGTTCATCATCTTCACGTTGTTAGCTTGAAATCAGCCATGGTGGGGATATTTACACCTCTGAAATTGTCAAATGCTACAGATAGGAACTTTTTTCTTAGCCATGTGTTACATATTATCAGCATAACACCAATGTGTGTGTGTGGGGGGGGTGTTTTAATAAAGATTTTATTTATTTACCTGACAGAGAGAGATCACAAGTAGGCAAAGAGGCAGGCAGAGAGGAGGGGGAAGCAGGCTCCCCGCTGAGCAGAGAGCCCGATGTGGAGCTCGCTCCCAGGACCCTGAGATCATGACCTGAGCTGAAAGCAGAGGCTTTAACCCACTGAGCCACCCAGGTGCCCCTGGTATGTGTGTTCTGTACCTCAGTTTTGCCATCTGTAAAATCAAGATAATAATAGAACCTTCCTGATAGGGTTGTTGTGAGGATTAATGAGTTAATATATGTAAAGCATTAGAAGAGTGTCAATATAAGAGTTAACTATACATTGCATTATTATTGTTGTTGTTGTTGTTGTTATTGGCACAGAAAGATCTCGAGCTATGTTGTTACATTTTTTTTACCCTGGGAAAAGTGTGTATGAGCTACCTTATGGATATTAAACAGGGAAAATTTTAAATACATATTCATAGGTTCTTATAGAAAGAAGCCTTGGTGGAAGGCATAAGAAATGAATCCAAGTGGTTACCTGGCTTGTCCTTGATTGGAGAAATGAATTTGAGGACTTTGGTAAGAGCATGACTTTTCACTGTACATTGTATTTTCATTGACTTTTATGTTCTTAAACTATGCAAATGTATCGTCTATTTAAAATGTTGCCTTTTTTTTTTTTTAAAGAACAATTTTCATTAACCCAACAAGCATTTCCTCCTCATCTGCTGTAACCAAAAAACCATGGGAGATACTCTGTGAGCCTCGAAAGGGAACATGGACAAAGGAGAGACTATGGTCCCTGCCCTCTACACATGCATGCTCTACCTGGGGGAGATGACACGTGCACAGGAGACCCCCCCCACCGGCAGGGGGGAACACTCATCTGACCCTGGGGTACAAACACTACAGGGCTTTCCACTTCTTTCACAATTAGAATGACGTGAAATGACTCCTTGAAGCTACTTACCCTGTTGTATACGGGATGTTTATGCCTCCTAGATTAATACTTTCACACCCAACAATAAATAGGGTTGAAAAACACAGTAAAGACACACCACTGCAGATCATGGCAAGTTTAGCAGATTCTCTTGCACCAAGTTTCAATTTCTTTATAATGTAGCCTCCCAGGACAATGCCAACACCAGCACTGGGGACAATAATTACACCTAGAGAGAAGGGAAGGACAGGATTAAGTGAAGTCCCGTATACTATAATTTGTTTTCTAATTACTCTGTTTTTACTTACTTATTAGTATTAAAGGACAAAATAAAAAATACCATAATCAACAAATCTTCAATGTGTATGATTTTATAGTATAATTTCTTTTCAAAGGACTCATAGCCAAAATGCAAAATAACTTTTACAAAGCAATAAGATAAAGACAAGCCACCAACTAAGAAAGTGAACAGAACTTAAATGGGCCCCTTACTGGAGAGGAAATCCAGCTGGCCAATAAACACCAGAAGATGTTCACTCTCTTTGCTAAGAGGGAAATACAGATTAAAATATAGTAAAATACTACTCTACACCAACTGTGTTCATAATAATTAAGAAGTCCGATATTACCACATGTTGCTGAAGACACCAAGCAATGGGTGCTCTCCACGGCTGGTGGGATGTAAATTGTGAGACCTACTTTGAGAAACAATTTGTCCTTTATCTGGTAGAGCTGAAGATATACATATCCGGTGACAGGTAATTCTACTTCTGGATCTATACCTTGAAGAAGCCCAAGCACATGGGGACCAAAAGAAGTGTACAAGATATTTGAAGCCTCATAATAGCCAAAAACTGGAAATAAACCAAAAATTCATCACTAGATATATTGCCTGTTGTAAGTTCATGTAGCAAAATTCCACTACACAGCAATAAACAGGAGGGAATATAATAACATACAACCATGAGCATGGATCATACAAATACAATGTTCAATGAAAGAAGCAAAACAGAACAGAACACATGACGTGATGGCATTCGTAAAAAGTTCAAGTGCAGGTACCACTAAATGATCTGTTTAGGAATGCATATCCAGGCAGTGCAACTATGAAGAAAATCCAGGAAGTAAGTGTCATAAACCCAAGATAGTAGGGAAATAGGTGGGGTCAGGAAAGGATACAGGGGGCTCCTCGACTACTGAAAACACTCCATGCCATGACCTGGGTAACAGTTACACAAATGTTCACTTCATGATTACTCATTAGCTCTGAATTTTGATTAATGTATTTTTCTGTGCATTGTATTTCACAGTTTTAAAAAACTGAAAAAGCCTGCCCCAGGAACCTTATAATCTAAAACAGAAATATACAAATTAGAGTATAATAAAACAATTATACAAAAGACAGGGAGAATACGGGGATAAAAAGCATTCTGAGCCTTACCTGGGAGAAATCAAGGAGGGCTTCACTGAACGAAGTATGAAGAGAAAAATAAGGTGAAGACTGAAATGATACAACTACGTCACTAGAGATCTTGGCAAGAGCAATGTTAGGAATAGATACTGTGAAGGAAGACTCCAATAGGTTGAGATGAGGACTTAGAGATTAGAATTCAGACTCTTTCTAGAACTTAGGCTATAAGAGGAAAAATGGGTATGGGTCTAGAGTAAGAGTGGAGTCAAGGTAGAGTTGGAGTTTGGAGAGTTCATTTGTTAAGACAGGAGGGGACTAAGTGTATTTATATGCGGACAAAAATAGACTAAAAAGGAATGGGAGCTTGAATGTGGCGAGAAAAGGTTACCTAATGCCAATGCAAGATCCTTGAGGAGTCAAGAGAATATGGAATTAATAGCACAGATAATCAGATTAGCACTGGATGGGGGTGGGGGAGAGAGAAAGACCCCTTCATTCAGGCTAGGAACAGGAGAGGGGAGAATATGGTGGGACATAAGTCAACAGGTGGGTGGTAGCTCCTCAAATTAGAGCTTTTCTGTTTCATTTTTTCCCCATTATTTTGCAAACATCATGTAATACATGTTATAAGAGAACACTGGAAAAGCACAGAGAAGTATGCAGGAACAAAAATCCACTGCTTTCATTCTGGCCTACTTCACTCCAGTCTTTTTTCCATGCTTCTTTCCTTCGAGATTTGATAACATGCGGGGCACCTGGGTGGCTCAGTAGGTTAAGCCTCTGCCTTCGGCTGGCATCATGGTCTCAGGGTCCTGGGATCAAGTCCCACCTCACGCTCTGCTCATTGGGGAGCCTGCTTCCCCCTCTCTCTCTGCCTGCTTCTCTGACTACTTGTGATCTCTGTCTGTCAAATAAATAAATAAAATCTTAAAAAAAAAAAAAAGAATTGATAACATGCTATAAATTCTTTTTTTATATAGCTTTGCTTTTTATTTCTGGGTGGGTTTTTTTTTTTTTTTCCTGTATAACTGAAAACAAAACTAACTCTTAGAGGAAAGGGATATGGAGAACTTTAAATATAGCCAAGGATTAGAATAATCATCATAGGAAAGCAAAGTGAGTGCTAAATGAGAATATGTAATAGGCTTTGCAAATGGAGAGTCCACTGGGTCCAGATGATACTAGATTTCAGAAGTCCACAGCTGCCCGGGGAGAACGGTTGAATGGTTCGCTCCAGCGTGTTCAGCAACCCACGTAAAGGAGCAGAGAGGATTAGATTAATCTAAAATCTGAGCTTTGCCTGGCAACGAGTGTTCATTTTATAATCCACACCAGAGTCCTGATTTTATAAAATCAGTAATGGTCTTTTTACAGATGAGGAAATTGATAGCTCAGAAAACTGACTGGTCCAGCAGTGCACACAAGGGAGAGAGAGTCTAAGGGAAACTGAGATCTCTGATTCCCAGCCCAGCGCTCTGTCCACATCACCACAGATGTCTCCTAGAACCGACAGGTCCCTGGAATCTTTTAGGTAAATTGACCAGAGCTCTGGGCTCAAATGAGCTGGTTAATAAAGTATCATCATCATTAAGGAAAAGTACACATGTTATCTATATGAATAAATAGGCAAAGTTTTCCTCTAAGGTGAAAGTGATACATCTATGAAATTCTTATTTCAACTGAAAAACTTCTACACTTCTAGACCCCTACGGTAACAAACAAAACAAATCTCCATGCTCATAGCTCAAGTCTTAATTTAAAAGCAATATAATTTACTTGACTATGCATCCTAATTGGTATTCAACTCTTAAAAGCAGGAAATTCGGGGCGCCTGGGTGGCTCAGTGGGTTAAAGCCTCTTCCTTCGGCTCAGGTCATGATCCCAAGGTGCTGGTATCGAGCCCCACATCCGGCTCTCTGCTCAGTGGGGAGCCTGCTTCCTCCTCTCTCTGTCTCTCTTTCTGCCTACTTGTGATCTCTCTCTGTCAAATAAATAAATAAAATCTTAAAAAAAAAAAAAAAACACAGGAAATTCGTCATCAGTAAATATGAGGTTATATCAAACAGAGTGAAGATCCCCTTAAAATTTTCTCCTAATATCCCCTGCCATCTAAATCTCACTGCACCACCCAAACAGAATTTCTGACCATTCACCATGCTAATCTGAACATCGTTCAGATCTCCAGCTTAAGTAAGAGACCCAAACGTTCCATTGTTAGAATATTAGGCATATGGGATGGTGCTGGGGAAGGGCACAGGGGACAAGAGTAGAGCCTTCTCACTCTCCCTTCTGAAAGCCCCCAGCTCTGGGGAAACCAGACTGTACAGAGCATGGAGGGGCTAGAAGTTGGTTTCCCCGCCCACCATCACGCCGTTCTCTAGTCCTTCCCAGTTCCCCACCCCCCCTGGGGGGAGCGGGAAATACAGGCATCCCCTGCTTTTCCAAGTTCACATCACACCACTTCGCATTTATGGAAGACCTAAGTACCTGCATTGGCTAACTAAAAGAAACCCAAAGAGGATTTTCATGTTTATTGCGGGGGGGGGGGGACCCACAAAGGTGAGCACTGAAAATAGCACTCAGCATTTGCTTCGCAGAAAGGGTTACAGAGCCAGTGAGAGTGGCCCCGCCAAGCTCCTTCCCTGGCACCTACCCTCAGTGTCTTAGCATCAGGCCCCGGAGCTCTGAACTTGATTTAGTCTGTACATCGTTAGGAAGGTGTTCCAGAGGTATCCGGAACACCTAAAAGAGGTTGTTTCGCGAGTCTGGGAATGCTCAAAAAATTTTTCCCATATAAATTAACTGTAATTGCGTCTCCACTTTATGCCATTTCAGCTTAGGAAAGGTTTCATTGGAACACTCGGCTCAGATAGCAAGGGAAACCTGTAAATATCTAAGATGGGCTCTCCCAGCAGAAGCTGCCCGCCTGCCACTCACCACGTCTGAGTTCAAACTCGCCTCAGTGGCTTGTGCACACCCCTTCCCTCAGTCCCCAGAGAACACCCCCTCCTAATGGCTCCACTCCTCTGAGCTTCTGCTCCCTCTCCAGCCCCTTTCCCAGCCCTAGCAGGAGGGTTCCGCAGTCCCTGAGTTTCTATGCCTCGCGCCCTCTAGTGGCCAGGACATGAATGGGCCCCGAGGGGTACAAAGGATGGGTGGGAAAGAAGCATCAGGGACTTGAGTATGCGGGGAGAGAGAGAAGGGCTGAACGTGGAAAGACAGAAGTACCTGGACCAAGTCCAGCGGCCCAGCCTAAGGTACAGGCGGTAGAAGATAGAAGCCAAAGCAGTTGCAGATGTTTAAGAGACAAATGCAGGTGAGATTGCAGGCCACATGGACAAATTTCCTGAGTTCAAATCTCAGCTCTGCCACCTACAAACTGGGTGTCCTTGGACAAATTTCTGAATATTCCCAGGCCTCAGATTTTCTCCTCTGTAAAACGTGGGTAAGAATAGTATCTTCCTGGGATGTCTGGGTGGCTCAGTCAGTTAAGCATCTGCCTTCAGTTCCAGTCATGATCTCAGGGTCCTGGGATCCAGCCTCACATCAGGCTCCCTGCTCTGCAGGGAGTCTGCTTCTCCCTCTCCCTCTGCCCTTCATTCATGCTTGCCTAGTCTCTCCAGTGCTTGCTGTCTTTCAAATAAATAAATAAAATCTTTAAAAATAGTATCTTCCTCACAGGTTGTTAGGTGTAAATGCGTTAAGACATATGAAGTGCTTAAAACAGGGGCACCTGCCTGGCTCAGTCAGAGGAACTATGACTCTTGATTTTGGGGATCATGAGTTCAAGCCCCATTTTGAGTGTAGAAATTACTTAAATAAACACATAAAAAACTTAAAAAAATGAAATGCTTAAAACAGTGTTGACTCCCTGGTATACAATTAATAAATGTTGGTGATCAGCATCATCGGAAGTATAAACACCATTATTATCTGTCTAATATGAATGAGCTTAACATTTGCACAAATAAATATATTGGAATTAGGCAAAATTTCTATATGCAATTTTATCTATAGGAGTGAATTTAAACTACTCCTAATGGTCCAGCTAAAACTCTATGTATTCTTTTTATATAGACCTTTACTTGATATTTAGCTACAATATGTTAAGCACCACATAAACCTCTGTTTGCTGTTTAGTTACTGTGTGTATATATCTGAATCTAAAGAACTCAGGGATGCATGGATTAACTGCTCACAAAGCAGAGGATCCTGCTTTACTTCCAAAAAAGTCTGCGAACAACCTACTGATTTCCAGTTGGAATTTATATTGGATAAATATTTATCCAACTGGGTCCAATTTATCTAGTTGGATAAATATCTACTTATTTATCCAAGCAAATTGACATGTTAATTGTCCTACTTCCATTCTTTCTCTTCTATCAAACACTATTCCATAACATTCAGTTTTGAAGTTTTTACCCCGAGTTGCAATACTGCTTGCCCTTATAATGTATAGTTTGTGAAGCCAAAAAGTCTTTATGAAAAATTATATTCACTGAGTTATCAAATATTAAAGCTACTGGGGGAATTTTTCCTGTTTACTCTAGTTTTTGTCAATACGTAGAAATGATCTATATTGAAAACAGACATATAGGGGTGGGCACCTGGGTAGCTCAGTCATTAAGCCTCTGCCTTTGGCTCAGGTCATGATCCCAGGGTCCTAGGATGGCGCCCCACATCAGGCTTCCTGCTCTACAGGAAGCCTGCTTCTCCCTCTCTCACTCCCCTTGCTTGTGTGTCCTCTCTCGCTGTGTCTCTCTCTGTCAAATAAATAAATAAAATCTTTTTAAAAAAATAGACATATAAAATATACCTCTGCTTAATGCATGATTTGGGACACCAAAAAAACTTGAACTGAAAAAGAGGAGGATGAGATTAGGTGACCCGCTCATCATCAACATTGTTCCCTTCCCCTTCAGGGAAGGGAACTTCCATTGTGCAACTATCACTATTGTTAAGAACGATAATTTACTTTCACGGTACCCAGGGCTGACCCCGTCATAGGCCTGCCACTGTCTGTTGTGTTTACCTCTTTCTTTCCTGCTTGACTATAAAGTTTTTGTGCATGGTGGGGACTATATCTTTATTATCCTCATACCTTTCTAGCACTTATCAGGACCTGGAAATGTATAGATGAAAGAGCAAACTTTGTTATTTAGAATTTATTATATAAAAT
Organism: Mustela nigripes; assembly: GCF_022355385.1. Taxonomy (NCBI): domain Eukaryota; kingdom Metazoa; phylum Chordata; class Mammalia; order Carnivora; family Mustelidae; genus Mustela; species Mustela nigripes. Next base: position 134,969,461 of record NC_081559.1, read on the forward strand.
TATATAACTAATGTTTAAATTTATATTAAAATTATATAAAATTATATTTAAAAATTATATAAAAACGTCAAGTGATAGTCTTCAATTATTCCTAAACTAGGCTATATATTATTTTACAAAAAGGAAATCTAAAATCTAACTTGAGACCAAAATAAGCTGCTAATATCAGTTTAAAACTGGCAGGCACTAAATGATGTCTGGAAAATGTCACTATTATCAAAATTCTGAATTGAACATTATTAGCAAAAATTTAACTCCCAGGCCACTAACGGTGACAAAGCACGTAATGTCAGCAGCCTTCTGAGAACTCTTCTCTCTGTGAAATCACTGTGAAGTCACAGTGGTGAAGAATGCGGTGAACTAAAAACTCAAAATCTTAGATGTCCTCAATGCTCTTTTCTCTAAGTTCACTGATCCCTTTTATGTATTTCACATCCAAAGTTCTCCTTACTTAAGTTGAAAAAGAAATGGCTTATAAATGTAAAACTATGTATCAGTCAGTAAAAATATAATTGTAAGCTATTATGACTTGGAGGTTCTGCTGCTACCTTGGGGAAAAGCAGCTGGGCACGGGGAAGGGGAAGAGAAAGCAGCATGGATATCCAGAAAAGAAGGAAGTCTAGTCGGGTTCATTTTCATTCATTCATTTTTCTCTTTCTCCCTCTCTCCCTCTCTTTTTACACACACACACACACACACACACACACACACGTATAGACTATATGCCACACACTGACATAGAGTATGCCATCTCATTCTCAGAATTGTATGGATTTCAAATTGCTTTGAAACAGAACTGTCTCACAATCAAAGGTATCTTACTCGTGACCTAATCTAATTAAAAACATTTTCCTTTCATAATAACTCAAAATCATGGAGCATCTTACAATTAATGGTGTCTTGGATTGGAAGGAATGCAGCTTCTTTCCACATCACAGAAATATCTAATGAGTGATAGAGCAGGGAAACAAACTCAAATTCATTTAGCTTTTCCAAAGACTATGCTTGTAATCATATACAAAACAAAGGTTTTTCCCATCACCCAGGGTAGATTATTTTACCCTTTTAAGCTTCTATTTTTCCTTGCAAACATTTTCTTATGGGAAATAAATATCAAGGAATAAAAGAACAAAAGTAGACTAAAAGAAGAGAATATTTTAAAAATGCAAACTTTTAAAATTATAGCAAATTTTAAATGCCCTGAGAATATAAGCAGACATTTTCACAAACCATACATAAGTCCACAAAATATCACAAAAGCACAATACATCTCTTTCTCTTTAGTATCTCAACACCACTCTTGTGAAAAATGTCAGAAATCCCTTCACAAACCATGATTAGGTGTACCATTATATATTATATATAATCATTATATATTATATATTATAATGAATATATATCATTATATATTATATCATTATATATTATATATTATAATATCATTATATATTATAATGAATATATATATTATAGTTCAGTGGCCGTTTTAAAGCAGAGAACAGTTTTTCATTAAATCCATAATATCTCATAACCTAACATTTAGTCAAATTATAAAGTCGGGGTACCATGCCCTGTTTGGCTGGATTAAGAAAAGCAGCCCACGTGTATGAAACTGAACAGCCACCAATTCCTGAAGAGAAGCCTATGGGCCGGAAGGAAGAAGTTCTTTTAAGAATTCTCCGGAGGCACTATGGTGAGTGCTGTGAAGTGTGTAAACCTGGCGATTCACAGACCTGTACCCCTGGGGATTACAATACCTTATATGTTTATAAAAAATTTTTTTTAATTAAATTTAAAAAAAAGAAAAAAAGAATTCTCCAGAGGCAGATAAGCTGGCAGTGTAGCTAGCCTTACACGAGGCTGCTGCCGACAGCTTGTCTCATGTTTTGCCCGTCTGTAGCTTCAGTTAGAGGACAAGGTGCCAGAAGCAGACCTCTCCGACCACAGCTTCCTCTTCAAGTACCTGGTGACAGCCACAGTGTGGCTCAGATGGGACCACCTGCAGCTAACCAATAGAGAATGTTCTGAAATCTCTAGCCCAGCCTTGCTGGAATTACCAATAAAGGCTTTCAATGGGATACATGCTTCCAAAGGCCTCCGCCTCCATGACTTCCTCATGGAGACACCAATATAAAGCTCATATTTAATTTCCACTAAGGCGAAGGGGGTTCATTCACCCAGAATAACACTTTCTTCAATTCCGCCAACACAGGAAGACTGTGTGTGGTAACTAGAGGGAAATACAAGATTCCCAATGTCGGGGATTCAAAGTCTCGAGAGCACTGACTGAAGGAAACGTAGAAAAAAGGTACATTCAGGAGAGAAAACAACCACAATTTTCATTTCAGGTTTTTGCAAAGCTCTGGCTGGCTACAATAATACATAAAAGCCAATGCCAAGCTGCATCATGAAAAGGATTCGAAAATCAAATCAAATTAATATTTCATCTTTTATGGCTTAGAAACCTAAGTGTTTTCTGCATCGAGGCAATAAAACCACAGAGGGCAAAAACAACTTGAAATGATGAAATGCAAAAATCAAATGTTTACTTCCATTTTTCACCAGCTCTGGGCAACTTAACAGCGAAATAGCAAAAGCTTGAACCAAATTACTGCAAAGGAGGAAAAAGCCTCTTGCAGAGGAAATTTCACAGGAGAATAATAAAGTCTTGGTGATTTTTTCAGTTATCAAAATAAGCCTCAAGCAAAGACTCTGGTGTTGGGTTACTGCACTTAGTTTCCGTTCACAGAGGCAAAGCCTACAGATGTGGGCTGGTGCCAAAGGCAAAGCCTCTTCAGAGGCCCTGTGGGCAAGATCCATTTTCTGTCAGCAGTTTTCAACTTCTCTCCTTTCCATTGTTGTCCAAACCCAGCAGCTCTCGGAGTTTTCCCATCGAGGATGGTTGACTGTCATTTCGCCCACTAATAGCTGAGCCACAAAAGTCTGACAAAGCTATCCCTCCCCTGGGAGAAGCAAGCAGATTTTTAAAAACTCTATTTATATGACATTTTGAGACAAACTTCTAAATACCTAAAGGTACTTGTTAGAATGCCCTTACCCCCAGAGGGCCAAGTGGAGTTTTGCTTCTTAGAAACTGTTTTAATCTTACCAATTTCTTGAGGAGGACCAGAACAACCATTTGATAAACACAGTCAACTCACCAATCTGAATACTCTGTTCCTCTTTTTTTTTTTTTGATTTACAGCTTCCTTGAGCTATAATTAACATACCATGCAATGCATCTATTTAAGTGTACAATTCAATAATTTGGGATATACAACCAATCTCACAATCATTGTGAGAACATTTTCATCACCCTCCAAAAGAAATTCTGTATGCATTAGCGATCACATCCATTTCCTCCCTCAGCCCTAGACAACCACTAGTCTACTTTCAGTCTCCATGGATTTGCCTATCCTAGCCATTTCATATAAATGGAGTCATACAATACTTCTGTCTGGCTTCTGTCACTTAGCCTAATGTTTTCAAGGATCATCCGTATTATAGCATGTATTAGTACTTCATTCCTATTTATGGCCAAATAATCCATTGCACTGATACATCACATTTGATTTATTCATTCATTAATCGATGGTCATTTGGGTTGTTCCTATTTTGGGCTATTATAAATAATATTGCTATGAATATTCATGTTCAAGTTTTAATGCAAACATATGTTTCATTTCTCCTGGATATATGCCTAGAAATGGAATTTCTGAATCATATGGTGACTCTAGCTTGAGGAAGTGCCAAACTGTTTTCCAAAGTGGGTACACCATTTGACATTTCTACAGTGTGTGAGAGTGTCAATTTCTTCCAATCTTCAATTGTTAATATCACAGATAATATTGATGATAGTCATCTGAGTGGGTTTAAAGCTGTATCTCACTGTGCTTTTGACTTGCATTTCTCTGATAACTAATGAGGTAGAGCATCTTTTCATGTGACCATTTGTATATCTTTTTTGGAGAAATGTCTATTCAGATCCTTTGCCCAATTTTCAATTAGTTTATTTTTCTTTTATTATTGAGTTGTATGAATTCTTTTTTTTTTTTTTTTTTAAGATTTTAAGTAGGCAGAGAGGCAGGCAAAGAGAGAGAGGGAAGCAGGCTCCCTGTCAAGCAGAGAGCCCGATGTGGGGCTCAATCCCAGGACCCTGAGATCATGACCTGGGCTGAAGGCAGAGACTTTAACCCACTGAGCCACTCAGGCGCCCTGAGTTGTATGAATTCTTTATATATTCTAGATATCGGTCCCTTATCAGATATATATTTTGCAAGTATTTCCCCCATTTTGTGGATCATTTTTTACTTTTTTGATAGTGTCCTTTGATGTACAGAAGTTTTAAATTTTGAGAAAATCCAGTTTACCTATTTTTTCCTTTGGTTGTATTGTCTAATCCAAGGTTACAAAGATTTATGCCTATGTTTATTTCTAAGAGTTATATAATTTTATCTTCTACGTTAAGGCCTTTGATCTATTTTGAGTTTATTTTTTACATATGGTGTGAGGTAGGGGTCCAACCTCATTCTTCTGTATGTGACCAGTTATCCCAGCATCATTTTTTGAAAAGACTCTTCTTTTCTCATTGAATGGTCTTGGCATCATTGTCAAAAAATCAGTTGATCACAGATGTATGGGTTTGCTTCTGGACTCTCAAATCTATTCAACTGATATTTATGTTTGCTTTAACTCAGTACCATACTGTTTTGGTTATTATTGCTTTTTATTGAGTTTTGGAATCAAGAAATCTAGGTCCTCCAACCTGTCTTTATCAAGATTGTTTTGGCTATTCTGTGCTGTTTGCATTTCAGGGGTGCCGGGTGGCTCAGAGGGTTAAGCCTCTGCCTTCGGCTCGGGTCATTATCTCAGGGTCCTGGGATCAAGTCCCACATTGGGCTCTCTGCTCGGCAGGGAGCCTGTTTCCCCTCTCTCTCTCTGCCTGCCTCTCTGCCTACTTGTGATCTCTCTCTCTGTGTCAAATAAATAAATGAAATTTAAAAAAAAAAAAAAAAGAGGGAAGAAAAACAATCAGTGTAATGTATTCTGTACTTTTCACCTAAAGATGTTTTGTTTCAAAAGACATGCATAATTCCACCAGGTAATAATACCCACAAAATAAGTTTTATAAATAGAAACATACTCTCATAATCTAATGGTCTGAGCAGCTTTGGAGGACATAAAACCTACTCTATTAGAACTCAGCCTCCAGAAATCCATAAATTAATCAACGTTTTTAAAGGAGGCCTTGGGTTGAAAGCACCAGAAAACAAACAGATGACATGGTTCTCATGTGCCTTCTTAATGTTGACGACAAGCACCACCAACTGGTCCATCTTTAAATCTCTCAGCAAAACACCAATAGTCTCTTTCCCTTATTGTTCAGACCTTATCTACTCTTAGTTTTGAATAATAAAATCACACATTTTCAAATAAAATTTCTTTTAGGAAGACACTAATGTATCTTGAAAAGCTAAAAGAGGGGTCCCTGGGTAACTCAATTGGTTAAGCGTCCAACTCTTGGTTCCGACTCGGGTCATGATCTCAAGGTCACAAGATCAAGCCCTGATGCCAGCTCCAGGCTCAGTAGAGCCTGCTGAGATTCTTGCCCTCTCCTTCTCCCTCTGTCCCTCCCTCCACTCACACTCTCTCTCTCTCAAATAAATAAATAAACTCTTCTAAAATAAAAAAGAAGAAAAGCTAAAAGAATAAGAAAATGCAATAAATATTTTAAGTTTCACCCCAAATGACATGTGAACCAGCAAAAGAAAAAATGACAGTGTAGCAACAGTCAATGCAACGTACCTCCCAACTAATTGCTATGGACCCTCTCACAGTGATGTCACTCGTTCACTATCAGATCCAGATATTACACTGGGGGGTGGGGGGGTTTCACCAGGATCAAAGGTAGCCCTTTATCTTTTCACATTTTTATTTTCACCAAGATGAAGGCTATATAAGATACCTGCCTAATAAAGTAAATTTTTACTCAAAGCTGGAGAGGAGTAGCCAACATCTGAGACAACTGGGCTGGAAATGAAAGCTACCACTATAAGATGTGGAGGTGGACAGAATAAAAAAGAAGACAATTTAACAGGTTTAACTTAAGTTTCAACCTGTTACAGCAAAAAAGAACTTTGTGTTTCAATATTTACTAATACGTTTTAGCATATAATGTGTTTATTAAGATTTTCAAAATTATTCCTATATTATATGAAATTAATTGTTTGGGTTTCCTATTTGTTTATCATAGAACCACAGAATTTGTGAGCTATGACAGAGATTCCTACTTATTCCTCGATGACTACCTTTTCTTCTTCTAGAAACACTAGTAGTCCCCTATTAGTGGCAAGTTTTATTTATTTATCTATTTTTATAAAAGACCAGGTCATAAATATTTTCCACTCTATGGGTCAGACAGTGCCTGTGACAATTAATGTTGGGGTGCTAAAGTAGTCACAGTCTTGTGTAAACAAATAAGCACTGCTATGCTTCAATAAAATGTTATTCACGAGCAAACAAACAAAAAAACAGCAGGCTGCATGTAACCCAAGACTCTTATTCTAAAGTAATAGCATGGGTTATGGCTGTCTGGAATACAGACTACATTTCCCAGACTCCCTTGCTACTGGATATGACCATGTGATAAGTTCTGGCCACTGTGAGGTAAACAAAAGTAGTACCTTTCTTCCCCTCTCCTTCTACTCCACTGTTATGAATGTAGAGTTGATAGCTAGAGCTCTCCTTTGGACCAGGAGGACAAGAGTCCAGATGGAGCAGAAATTGGAAATGGTCTCAATGACTGCAGTCACTTCACCAACCCTGAGCTGCCTATGTCCAGAATTTTTGTGTGTGAGAGTGAAATAAAAATCTATTTTGCTTAAACTTCTGTTATTTTCAGTCTCTGATATTCTCTGAAAATTTTAATCCTAACTTAATATAGGAGCTCAGAGATCATCTCTTTCTTCAACTCCCTCATTTTATGGATGACAAAAGAGAGAGAAAGAGAGAAAGAAGAGAAGATACATGACTTGGGTCAATGGCTTGTTAATGCCGAAGCAACGCCTAAGCTTGTTTGATTCTAAATCCAATGCCTTTTCTAAATTTATATGAGGCTAACACTCCCATAAATACACATTTAAATTACAGAGGCTTGGGCACCTGGGTGGCTCTGTCAGTTAAGCATCTGCCTTCAGCTCAGGTCATGATCCCAGGGTCCTGGGATCAGATCCCACAATGGGCTCCTTGCTTGGCAGAGAACCTGCTTCTCCCTCTGCCTGCCACTCCCGGGCTTGTGCGCTCTCTCTCTCTCTCTCTCTCGCTGACAAATAATTTTTTTTTTTAAAAGTAGTTCCCATATTTTCTAATTACCTGTTGCTCTAAAAATTCCTCTACCAGAGACTCAAAGGTCTCTATAATATGAAACCATTGCATACTATTTCTTCTATTTTATTTCCACTATTAATTATATTATTTCCTTTTATTCATCCTCATATGCATCATAATGCCCATCAGTGTAGTTTGCTAAATGGTAGGCACTCAAAACTAGTCAGTGACTTCACAGTGACTATTCTCCCCAGGTCATGATCCTAAGACAGGCTGGGAGCATATACCATGAAGCAAAATCCTCCCCAGGTAGATATTTTATCTGAACACAAAACTTCCACTGGCACCTTTTTCTGAGATTCTTGGAAATCCGATCTAAAGACAAACAAGATTTATCTTTTTTAATAGTTGTCAGCACTGAAAATGCGCTTGATGCTTCTGTGGTACTTTGGAAAACTTGTAAAGTTGTCTTTCTTTAACATTTTAAGCATTCTCCCGAATGTTCTTCAATTAACATAAAGAATGTTTTGCTTAGCAAAGTTAAGGCTGATGACTGTTCAATATATACACTGAATGTCAATGTGTGTGTGTGGGTGTGGGTGGGTGTGGGTGTGTATGGTGTGTGTGTCTGTGTAAAATCTTGTAACTATAACCACCAACACATTGATTACATGAGTAACTATATCGGAGAGCAAGGCTGCACTAGGAACAAAGAACTTGTAATGTCATACAGATGTTCTATTGGAAAATCTATGGATATTTATTTATATAGCTGTCCTACTCTACCTACTTCATTACCAGATAATTCCACCAAGCTCAATTACATTTCCACATTTATATAGAATATATTTCAAACAAACTGAAGGAAGATGTTACAAAACAATACTGAACTACGCAATATAAAACAATAATACACAAATTATTCCTTGCCTAGGTAAGAGAAACATGCACCTATAATGTTTCTAAACATCCACTTTAGTCAAAACACCAACACAAATTACACTCATCTTTATTGTAGATAGAGATATAAAAAAATGTTCAATACAGTGACTTGAAAACATTAACTATTGGTAACAAACCCAAATAGCCCCATGTTTTACCTTCTAACCAATGAACAGTTGCCACAAGGGGAAGCTGAGCCTGAGAGTGAAGTAAATTTTCTGTGGAACATCATGAGATGGTTCAGGTTACTAAAGGACATTACTTCAACTTCTAATAATGTTTAAGCTCCTGTTTTACTGTTTAGTTGAAAAAGGTAAGGTATTTCCTTATCTGTGTGGTAATAACCATACCCTGGCCATCCTCAACGGCTAAGATCTTCTTTGACTCTGGGTGTGATTTTTATGACAGACAGCATCTCTGAGGAAATGAGAGATGGTGGTGTGAGCTGGGAGTCAGAATGGTTCATCTCTAGCTCCAGGATGTCACTACCTGTGGGCCAAGAATTAGAGCTTCTACCTCTACTTATCTATCTATAAAACTGGGATAATATTACACTCTGTGCCCTCTCTTCCTCATCTCTTTCCATAATAGTCCTGATTCTTCTGTCCTATTATAGAGGATGGAATATTGGATGAGGAGAGAGAGGAAAGCCAAGGTCATTCCATTAATATTGATGTTGTTCTTTACACTTAAGTATTTTTTAAAATTTTTACTTAAGCATAGTTGACACACAATGAGACATTAGTTTTAAGTGTACAACTTAGTGTTTTGGAAAGTTTATACAGTCTGCTATGTTTACCACAAGTGTGGCTACCATCTGTCCCATTGCAATGCTATTACAATATCATTAACTGAATTCCTTAGGCTGTGCCTTTTATAGAATAAGTAATTTTAAAACTTTTTAAAACTTCAACAGCCTTACAAAATGGTTATTATATCATTTCACAACTAGTAAAACTGAGGCCAAAGAAAGTACCTAACTCATGCAAAGTTACACAGATAATAAGTGGCAGAGGCAGATCTTGAACCCAGACCCTCTGACTCCAAAATCCATATCCTTTACCTTATAACAATTGGCCCAATACAAAGCATTTGGAGATGACCTCACTTTAGCAAGGTATGGACCTGCCAAAATGGGATCATGCCTGGTAAAAAGTTCCTGAGTTCTCAAAAGGAGAATAATTGATCTTCAAGCTACCTTACTCCTTGATAGTCCCCCCGCCCCCCAAAAAGCAAAAAGTGTAGTAATTCAACCTCAGTTCCATCACACACAACAAAGGAGAAAAGGAAAAATATAATATTATATGATTTTAACTTTAACTGCCAGGAAATACATCTTACAACACCTTACATATACCAAAGCAAAACAGTAAAACATTGACGAACTTGAATGTCTAGAAAAAGAAGTTGTTCACAAAAATCAGAGGATTTTGCAGGGTTGGCTGGGGGGGTGGATGCAGAGAGATGGTGGGATGTTTGCTAGTTGATCTTTGAAGAAAGGTTGTCTAATTCAATCCTTCACTCAAGGAGAGAACTGAGGGCGAGAGAAATTAATATTTACAGTCATTCATTCATCAAATCTATTGGGTGTAGCACCAGAAAGGCACTTACATCTGCTCCAGACATTTCACTCTCTCCCATGGGTTTTCAGTCCTTTTCAAAAGCTCCCTAATCTTTCTCAACTTTTGTACATAAATAAATCCTGCTCTGTGAACAAAATATATTATTTTTGATGGCTAAGGCTCTCAAGGGGCTTCTGGGCCATTCTGAACATCAGTGATCATCAAGGGGCAATGAATGTAGACACAAAAATGTAGAGAAAACTGGACTGAATGTCCTCTGAGCCCAGAAAAGCCCTTGTAAGTGATGTCTGTCCTCATTTTTCTCCGTGTATGAACACACAGGTGGGTATGCATGGGAAACAAATCCCAGACATAAGGACCAGTAATCATCAAAAATAAGTGAAATAAACATTTCAGTTAATTGAGAGATTTGGTCGTCTGACATTTCCCTGCAGCGTGTTCAAATATATGACATTAAAACAGTTAAAATGTCTTTTCCCACAGTAAGAGTTGTGAAAAATAGACATATTTGAGGTTGAACAATAAGTGGAGACTAAATCACAGATATCAAGATTTACCTCTAGCTCAACACTGACTCAGCTGAAATCAGTTTCCTGTTCCATGTGTTATACTTGGAAAGCAACTGTACTTAAAAATTACATTGTATCTCTAAGCTTCCCTCAATTCAGATGAAATAATCCCTTAGCTGATCACCTTAGTATCAAATCTTTTGCCTTCTCTTTCATCTTCCAGCTATCTGTTATTTTTTTTGTTAAGATGTATTTATTTATTTGTTTGTCAGAGAAAGAGAGAGGTTGAGAGAGAGAAACACAAGCTTGGGGAGCAGCAGGCAGAGGGAGAAGCAGGCTTCCTGTGAGCAAGGAGCCCGATTCGGGACTCAATCCCAGAAGGGTGGGATCATGACCTGAGCTGGAGGCAGACACTTAACCGACTGAGCCACCTGTTAGTCACACTTTGTACCTCTCTTTTTACTCTTTGAATCCATTGCCCACAGATAACCTCTGCTATTAATGTTTCCACCTGCCCTAAGTCCTGCCTTCACTCTTGTGCCTTAGATATCCCTCTTGAGAGTATGTCATAAATGGAGTATTCAGTTATCCCTACTGGCTAATTCCCAAACACTGCACCAAGCACACAATCTACATTTCCTTACTTAATCCTCACGATCTCTAACACTCATAGGACTTAATGAACTTGTCCAGGGACATGGGCAGCCTAATAGGGTCACTACACTGCAAGATCCTTAAGGGCAGAATACCTCTGTGTTCTCCTCATGGCTTTTCTAGATCTTGCACCATGCCAAGCCCATAGCAGAAGCTTTATAAATATTTGTGGATGAATGGATGGATAGATGGTTGGATGGATTAAAAGGATAAGCAAGAATTTCAACAAGATCTGTCCCCCTCTAAAACTGGTCCTCTTAATCATCATACTATATGTCTTGCCCAATGCATAAAAAGTTGGAAGAGGGGGACGCCTCGGTGGCTCAGTGGGTTAAGCCTCTGCCTTTGGCTCAGGTCATGATCTCAGGGTCCTGGGATCAGGCCTCGAGTCAGGCTTTCTGCTCAGCAAGGGGCCTGCTTCCTCCTCTCTCCCTGCCTCTCTGACTACTTGTAATCTCTGTCTATCAAATGAATAAATAAAATCTTTTTTAAAAAAGTTGGAAGAGAGAGAATTTGTACAATAAAAATTCTAAAATGTGTGCAGCTTCTCTGAGGACCAGCTCAATCTCTGTATTATGGACCTGTATTATGGCCTGCTGGGTATACAGCTTACAAAAACTGTTCTATCTACCTGTTTTATCCACTGCAAACTGCACAAATTAGTATTGCAGCAAGAGCAGCCAACAATGCACCAAAGGGCCCCTTTGTATCGCTGCACCTAGCGAAGAATGGAAACCCAACAAAAGCCCTGCTTTCACCCTCATAGCAAAGACGCACACTGAAGTAAAGACTCCAATTTCATTTGGAGTCCCAAAAGCTGCATGGATTTTTCAAAAAACTTTCAGCAAAATTCTCTCTTTAGATCATTGTAGCAACCGGAGGGAAAATTCTAAGCCTTTTGGGGGGCAGTGGGGGGGGGCGGGGGGGCGGTGGTGAAGACTGACAAGTTCACTACCTCTCTGTTTCCCTCTCCTGTCTGGAATCGGCTTCTCTGCCGGGATAAAGGCTCACTGAAAGATGGACAATTACATTAAATCGTCAAAAAGAAAATAAGTATATGGGACAAATGGGTTATTAGTATGAAATTACTTATATAGATCATGATAAGTGTCATTATAGCAAAAGAATGGGGAAAAAATCAATGTCCTCAAATAAGGGACCAAATAGACTATGATACTTCCATACAGTGGGACTCATGCTGCTACACTACAGGATCCAACCCCAGGGGAAGAAAGGGGAGATACTCATACAAAATACTGATGTATGTCTTGTGCATACTGCATTAATTAATTAATTAATTAATTTTATTTATTTATTTATTTACTTACTTTCAAAGAAATTTTATTTATTTATCTGAAAGAGAGAGAGAGACACAGCACAAGAGAGGGGCAGACAGAGAGGGAGAGGGACAAGCAGACTTCTGCCGAGCGTGGAGCCAGACACAGGGCTGGATTCTACAATCCAGAGATCACATCCTCACAGCTGGAGCCAACGTGAGGCACTTAACCGAATGAGCCATCCTCATGCCTCCACATACTTACCTACCTATTCAAAAAGAAGCAAAAAGGATGAACTCAGAAAATGTTGCCTATGGAAGGAGAGAGAGAACTGGATGGAAGCAGGGCCTCTTTGAATGTTCTTTGTTTTAGGATTCTGATTTTCAAATCATATAAATGCATTACATGATTTTTTAAATTAACTTAAAAAAATAAAAATAAAATAATACCTAAAAACTGAAAACAAATTAAAAGCAAATAAATTCCATTGCTTGTCTGGTGGCTGGCATAACCAGAGAAGAATCATTTCAAATAACTTTAGGTCACAGGATTTTACATAGCCATAGGAGAAAGCCTGCAGACAAAAGAACTGCTTAGTCTAAAAGTGCATTTCATATTTCATGGTTGGTAATAATACTGATACTTGGTTTGAAACTATAATACACATATTCATACATACACACTTGGATAAATTATTTATAGTCATTAGGAAAAACAATTTATAGAATTAGAGCAAAGAGATACAGTATAATATCAAAGAAGTTCATTAATAACCTGAAATCTTAAGTTTGAAGCAAAAATATCAGTATAACCTCATAATCTGTTTTTCTCTTTTTATTAAAAAAAAAAAAAAAGGTCTAGCATCCATGACAACCTGGTAGCCATGAAAGACCCTACTGTCTGGATGGTGATCTCCAAATACCATTTTCCTCTGAAAGGAAACACAGTTGCTGGCAGAAATGACTGATCCCATGTCTAGGGCAGGAAACATAAGGTAAGTGAGTCGTCTTTTGTCCTGTGGGAAATCAAAGACTACCAAGGTGGGTGCCCAAGGACACAGGTGCTGACTTGAAAGGGCTCCCAGTGACCAGATAGTGGACAACTGCAGCATCAAACAGAATAATGACCGCTAAAGATGAAAGCACATCAAACATAAGTAGCCACGAGTTTGTGGTAATATATCTTTAAATTTATTGGTGACTCTACAGATTTCATAGAATATAAATTTTTATTCTGAAAATTAGTAAACAAAGGCAAAGAATTAAAAGAAATAATGGGCATTTGGAGAACTGGCCAAACAGGAGGCTGATCACTTTGTGAGTTGATTTAGAGCAACTGAGAGAGAGATTCAGCAAGAGAGACAGAGAGGGACAGAGGTCCATGATGCATTGTGATATGAACATCCTTTCCAGCACCTTCTGGCTTTCTCTAGCTCCAGAAAGTTTACGCTATTTTACTCTTATGATCAAGACTAAAAAAGTGCCTCCTTATAATTTCATTTGAACTTGTTACTTTTTTTAACAGGTGGAATGTAACAAAACAGCTTTGAGTTACCACTCTAAATTAGACTAATACAAAATTTGTTCTAAATCAGAAAATCTAAAGAAACTATTTAACATGAATTTAAATTTAACACTGTTTCACAACAGATAAAATTTTATTGAGCATCTACCAGATACCAAATGCTTTAAAATAGAATTATCTCATTTCATTTTTTTTTTAATTTCAGTAGCCCTGGGATATGATCACTCACATTGTACAGATGAGAAATAGAGTGGTGAAATGACTTGGCTAAAATCACACATTTAGTTAAATGACAGATCAGGGATTCAAAGAGAAGTCTGTCTGTGGATTACATCAGGACACCCACAGAAAGAAAAACAGATCATGCTGATGCTAGACATGGCTAAAGTTGGTGGTGATGCAACATTACCAAAAATATCATAGAAAATTAATTGGTTAATAACTAATCCTCTTCTAAGAAAATAATACAACTCTATGGGGAATGTAAGAATAAGTTTATTTGGTGCATGTGGCTTTAGAAAAAAAATGACATAATCTAAGATTTTAGAAAAGGAAGAAATCAATAGAGTTCCTTCCAGTCCAAATTATTGTTTTCTAGGGAGCCTGGATGGCTCAGTCGGTTAAGTGTCTGCCTTTGGCTCAGATCGTGACCTCAGGGTTCTGGAATCAAGTCCATATCAGGCTTCCTGCTCAGCAGGGAGTCTGCTTCTCCCTCTACCCCTCCCCTCTGCTTGTGATTTCTCTTTCCAGGTGGGGGTGGGTAGGAGGGATATATATATGTTTGGGTTCTTTGCTCAGCAGGGAACTTGATTCTCCCTCTGCCTCTGCCTCTGCCCCTGCTCATGCTCTCACTCTCCTTCTCTCTCAGATAAATAAAATCTTTAAAAATATATTTTAAAATATAAAAAGTATTACAAAAGTACTTTGTAACACCCACTGAGACTCCGCTTTGAGCTCTGCTTCCTGGGTATTCCCAATATCTGTCAGTGGTCCCAGATATAAGAGAGGACATGGGTCCTGCCATGCCCTTCAGAGATGGTCTGTGACTGGGAAATACATTTTCCCTTGAGTGCTGTTGTCACAGAGTACTCATGTGTAAGCATTGTCACTCTGGGGCCTCTGAGCCTTCTTAAGCAATTAAACCCTGTTTAACCATCACCATCAATGCACTGGCTTAGAACCTGGTACATGGTAGGCACTCAAACATGCCTTAAATTAGCTAGCTAATCAACAAATACAAAGAATCTGAGTATCTTGACTTAATGTCCACTATAACCTTCTACAAAAGTTCTAATTAGCACCAAAGGAAAACACATGTAATTTAGTGTAATAAATACCTTTCTGCCCAAAAGACAAAGAGCCTGTAATTGTCACTCTTGGGTCCTAATAGCCTCTATTTATCCCAAGATTGTTTAAAAGTATAGAAGTGAGAAGATGCGAGCAGCTGCTACAGGATATTGGTTTGTAAGGACCTTCCTCTCCTCTCCCGAAGCACATCGTGTTCAGTGCCCGCCCACGCCTTGTGGAGGCCAAGGTCACTGCCTGACCTTGGAAGTGGACAGTGATGCCAAATGTAGCCATACTTAATATAATCTATTTGCACTTAAAAGTTTAATGTTAATGTTTAAAAAAATCTATGTATACATTTACAAAATTAGTACAAAAAGGTATTTTTAAAATCTATTCTTATAAAATTAAAGAACTGGTACAGAAAAGCAGAAGAATGGAGCAAATCAAAGCATGTGCATGTCTCTCTGGCTTCCAAGTATGCGGTGACTCCCAGAGGCTGCAGTCTGAGTTCAGGAGGACTGCTTTGAACCTCATCAAAAACAACCCCCAAATCAGCAGCTAAAGACAGATGGCAAATATTTGGTTAATTAGACAACATTAAAAATGATAGTCATTTTTAAAAATCACATCCCAACCTAATCCCCTTACCAAAGAAATAAGTATTTTGATTATTCTCCAATGAAAAGCAAAATAGAATTCTCCAAGACAAACTCCCAAGACAAACTATCATCTAACCCTTTATAATTCCATACACACAAGGGCAGGACCCCAAGAAAGCAAAGGTGTATTCTTGACCATGGTTCAGTGGTGTGTGTGTGTGAGTGTGTGTGTGATGGAGGTTGAAACTTAGAATACTGTTTCTCCGAAATAGTAAAAAAAAAAAAAATTTAACTGCTTGGAAATAATAAAATAGCACAGACCTATAATAATATTTCAATAAAAATCACATAGGGATTTTTATATACTCCAAGATACTACCTTCCAGGCTCTAACTATTTGCATGTCCCTAGACTTTTGTTTCCTCATCTGGAAAATGGGCATAATCAAGAACACCTACTACATAGCCATTGGTTAATGGATTAAGTCATGTCCAAATGAAAGAGCATGGGTAGGGTCTTCTACTTAGTAAACACTCAGTAAAGTCAGCAGCTATTTTCTTTTTTTTTTTTTTTTAAAGATTTTATTTATTTGACAGACAGAGACCACAAGTAGGCAGAGAGGCAGGCAGAGAGCGAGAGAGAGGGAAGCAGGCTCCCCGCTGAGCAGAGAGCCCGACGCGGGGCTCGATCCCAGGACCCTGAGACCATGACCCGAGCCAAAGGCAGCAGCTTAACCCACTGAGCCACCCAGGCGCCCCAGCAGCTATTTTCTTATAACCATTATTATCATAGAGGTTTCATTCTCAGACCTGTTCAAGCACCATGACTTCAAATGTAAGAGGCTACGAGCAACATCTTCAATGATAATTCCCTTTCCTATAATATATGATCAAGCTGTGTTTTTCAATTTATATTGTTGTGCCCATTTGAAGTTAGGGAGATTCAAAACAAATCACTACTCACTACGTCACTGGATCCTCACAATGACACTGACACACAAAGACAGGGGAGCTCTTGTCCTCATGACACAGGTAAGCTTCAGTTTTAGCTGAACTGTAAGAAGTAAAAGGGCTTGCCAAAAGTCACACACCTAGTAATCAGCAGTAGCAGGATTCAAGGCTGTTTGGCCTCCTCCTTCAGGGTTCTTGCCATCATTTCAACCTTTTCCAAAACACTAACCTTCAAATAGTTCATTTCAGTCAACATATGTGACCCTAAGTGGGTTAGCAGAAATACCACACATGGGAAGGTGCAACATGAACTTGGATTTACGATCACATAGATACAAACATGGGCAGATCTGTAAAACAACTTATGGTTCTGGTTTGAGTCTAACACACACACACACACACACAGGGCACAGCTCTGTGAGAGCTGGTGCTCAAGGGCTATGGGAGAGAAAGTGAGCAAAGGCCTGTGTTCTGATACGTCTGGAGCTTCCTCCCTATCATATGACACAGTATAAGCAAATGGCTATGGAGGGTCAAAGTACTTATTCAAATAATCCTTTTAAATTAAAAAAAAAAAAAAAAACTTTAACTCAAAAATTTTGTCAGATGAGAAATTAAAACTATGTTAAAATTCTGGGGCACTGGGGCACCTGGGTGGCTCAGTGGGTTAAGCCTCTGCCTTCGGCTCAGGTCATGATCCCAGGGTCCTGGGATCAAGCCCCACATCGGGCTTTCTGCTCTGTAGGGAGCCTGCTTCCCCTTCGCTCTCTGCCTGCCTCTCTGCCTACTTGTGATCTCTGTCAGATAAATAAAGAAAAAAATCTTAAAAAAAAAAAAAATTCTGGGGCACCTGGGTGGCTCAGTCGGTTAAGTGTCTGACTCTTGATTTCTTTTCAGCTCAGGTCATGATCTCAGGATCATGGGATCCTGGGATCCAGCCAGCGTCAGCGGGGAGTCTGCTTGTCTCCCTCTCCCTTTGCCCCTCCCCCTGCTTGTGCTCACCCTCTTAAATAAATAAATCTTTTTAAAAAAAATTTATTAAAATTCTTGCTCAGATAAATTTCTTAATTCTCCAAGTCACTTACATGCATAGAAAAAGAACCAAAGACTCAATTAAACTAAAAATTAAAAATACAAATCTCTGCTCACAGGGTAAGAAGGATTCAATTAATACAAATTTTAAAAAATCAAAGCAAACTTTCAAAGAGATTATCATCCTTGTTCATTTTACTGTAATATGACAGGCAACCTTCTACTCTTAATCAATCTGAATATCTTTGACGATTATTATTTATCTATTTGGAAAGAAAGGAAAAGGTATGAGCTGGAAATAAAAAAGCATTTTATCAGAACACAGGAGACTATCAAACATAGTATAAAAATTGCACTGACAGAGCGCCTGGGTGGCTCAGTTGGTTAAGCCACTGTCTTCGGCTCAGGTCATGATCCTAGAGTCCTGGGATCGAGTCCCACATCAGGCTCTGCAGGGAGCCTGCTTCTCTCTCTCCCTCTGCCTCTCCCCGTGCTTGTGCTTTCTCTCTCTCCGTCAAATAAATAAATAAAATCTTTTTTTTTTTTTAATTGCACTGACAAGGGGCGCCTGGGTGGCTCAGAAACAGGTAGATAATAAATAAATAGGTATTTGCTAAATAAATATTTTTTTCCTAATAAAATCTGTTATTCTGGGCACCTGAGTAGCTCAGTGGGTTAAGCCGCTGCCTTCGGCTCAGGTCATGATCTCGGGGTCCTGGGATCAAGTCCCGCATTGGGCTCTCTGCTCAGCAGGGAGCCTGCTTCCCTTTCTCTCTCTCTCTCTGCCTGCCTCTCTGCCTACTTGTGATCTCTCTCTGTCAAATAAATAAATAAAATCTTTTTTAAAAAAATCACACTGACAATGTTTAAAAAAAAAAAAAAACTACAATGACAAAACCAGAATGGAATTGGCACTGTGTGATGCTGTTTTTTTTTTAAATCCTGATGTTGGAACATAGAATGAACAAATTCCATGAGCTAATTTTATTCAAACCTGTACCCCCCTTAGCCAAGGAGGCCATATTCAGTGACGACTGCCTTGACCACACCACCGTGGGACTCCGTGTCCAAACACCCCAGTCTAGCTGAACGTTTTGCTCTATTTTTCCACAAGGATTCTTATGTCTAGCTGCTGCCTCTACCATAATTAAATGATGGCCTTAGTCAATATGACTCAAGTCCTACCTAGCTCAGTTCTGTACCACAGCCCCAGCAACTGTTGCTTAGTCAAAATGGCGCCTTTGGTGGGGGGAGGGGATGGGATGATCCAGAGAGCTCTGCTCCCTAGTCTTGCTGGAATAGGGACACACAGGATGGAACAGCAGTGTTTCTTGTTGTGTGTCCTGAAGAAAATCTCTCCTGAAGAGGGATGCCATTCAAAAGCTGGATTTCACAGTCAAGTCAGTTTGGGAAAGACAGTACCTTGAGCCTGTGTCTGGGAACTTCACAATGCACACTAGCATGGTAAGGGTTGTGAAGAGTCCTACAGCAAACACCTCTGTAACATTTCAACTCAGCAAGTCCCAGATTTATTTGACTATGACTCTTCTTGACAGTGCACTTACTAATACTGAAACTTAGTTAGGGAAATGCTTGAGACTACATCTATCAGCTCTGTGTCTTCATATCTAGCTACAAGACGACTCTTGGTTTCCCTGACCAAGAATAGTCACTCAAACAAAGGGTTAGTGTAAGAATTAAACTAGAAATGTGTCGTTCAGATCTTCTGGCAACCAAACTTTTAAGTAATTTGTAAATTTTACCTTAATATAAGGAAAACATATATTTTTGAAAAATAAACAGAGAAAAATATATATTTGGGTGACCATTACAATAATCCAAAGCAGTATACTCTTTACAAAAATATTTGTGATCATGGACCCACAACCCCAATGTATGTCTTTTTACGTGCAAAGTGAATTGAGAGAACAAAGTGATTACCCAAATATTTCAACTCAACTTCTCTTTTCATAATAATAATATAACTTTGTCTGTTAATTTCCAGACAATTCAAGCTTCCTAAGTTTGAATGTGGATGTAGAAGATAAAGTAGGAGCCAGAGTCATCAGAAAAGTTATCATCAATCTCCACTTAACTATTTAAGTAATATTTTATTAATAAATTGAGCCTTGGGCAGATACAGGCATTTGACTATCTTTGAAACCACTATATATTATATATCCAAAATATAATGATATAATGCACTGGAAATTCCCCCAATATCAGAGAATTAAGGCTCCTGCATTTTGAAACACCCAATTTACTATGAAAAAAAGATTTGAGTACTACATACAATGGATACCCATATCATAGTCTCCAAAAATCATTTTCCCAGACCTAAAACATCTTCTAAAACAAAATTCACAGATTTCCTTTATAAAGTCAACCGTCTTCTCTAATTCAATCAAAAATCTGTTTACATTCATGAAGGGGAAATCCTGATACCATGCACCTGATCTATAGTTCAGATTATCCACTTAAAATTTTTTAATTCTTTTTTAACTTAACTCATGCCACCATAAAAAGATGTATTCAGATCTAAATTTGAATGCCATTGCCTATTTCCTTCTTTTTAACTGAGAACCATAAAAACATAATTATGCAAAGTTCTTCCTTTCCAAAAGACAGTTGGTAAAAATGTCACACAGTAACACAATCCAAGTCAACAAGAAAATATTCAAAGACCTTCTCCTCCTAAAACGGGGGGCAGCGGGGGTGGGGGGTGAGGGGAAGCAGGTAGCTGTTAATGAATTTATTTAACACTTTGATGTTAGAAGGAACTTTCTCTTCACTCATTGCATTTTAGTTTAGTGGTCAGAAATGATCATGTTTTCAAGGAGCCCTAACGGCAGTGCCTTACCAGTGTAGATGCTGGCATTGGAAGCTGGGATACCAAACTGGGACTCGATGAACTTGGGAATGAAGGTAATGAAAGCAGTTACAATGGCACTCTCAGCTGTGTATGACAAACTCACAAAAAGGAATGTCATGTTGCTTAAGATCCTGACAGCTGCTCTTGGTAGGTCTACAAAATGACAAAAATGACAAACGAATGTTATAAATAAGGGATGGAAAAGAAAATAAAATTGAATTGTTTTTGAAATGAACTGGAAATAGCCATTCAGCAATATTCAAGACTTTATTGAACAGAGAATAAAACCAGAACAACCTGATGACTGATTAGAAATCACCCCCTTGATTAAACAGATTTGGGGTTGTTAAAAATTTTTCAACGAGGAGGAGGAAATTTTTAAAAGGATTAAATATATATATATATATCCATACACAAATAACCTTACAAAAATAATCCAATCTATGATTCCTGTTCTAAAAACTGCTGAAGATAAATTATTCACATTTTTTATTGATTAAAACAATGTTATTCTTTGTTAAAACCCAAGAGTCTACTAAATGGGCAAAGAACTTGCAATACAGTCCTACATTATAGTTTCCATGTCATTCAACTAGCATTTCCCTAGGAAAATGCACTTCTGAAGTGTCATAGCCCTGACCCCGCATTGAAGACAGCCACAGCAGGGGAACTGTACATGATTCTGATCATTTGATATTCCAGCCTCAGTATGAAACAGGAAATGATGCAGCTAAAAGGGCTTACGGGTCAGGTCACCAGCTCAGATACTCCCAGGGACTTTGGACTGCAGAAGGAAGAGAAATGCTCTCCAAAAGGAGGAGACCCCAGAGGTGGGGACTCAGGACCGTCCCAGCTGCCTCTCAAGGAAGAGAGAAAAGTCTCGTCTTCAAGTCTTTGCATTTATTTTACAGAACTTGACATATAGATATGTTTCAAGATGTATGCCTAGGTATCTTCATTTCAGCATTATTTACAATGGCAAAAATTTAAGGAAAAAGACTAGATGTCCATCACTGGAAAATGTTTAAATAAATTATGGCACATCCCCATAATAAAATACTATGCAGTAGCTAAGAACAATACAGAGCTCTATGTGCTGGCATAAAAGGAACTCCAAGAAATATTTTTACAAATGAACAAAGCAAGCTGCTGCATAAATATACATATACATGAGTATATAAATACATATACATATACATATACATATACATATACATATACATAATATCAAAGTAAAAATCAAACCAAAACAACATATTTATATGTGGTTGACTATATATACAACACCAAGAAATTCTGTAAGTGGAAATAAGATTGGGAAAGAGAAATAAAGGGAGATTCTTGTGCATTTTTGCATGTCTATAATGTGAGTTAACTCACATTGATGAAGTTTTGGAATACAGGTGAGGTTCAGTGGGATGAAGTCCAGAGTCAATGACCAAGAAAGGATTCTTGAGATGTCTTTGGTGCAAAATGGTGGTTTATTAAAGCATGGGGACAGGACCCGTGGGCAGAAAGAGTTGCTGCCCGAGGATTGTGAGGGGTGGCTGATTATATACTATGAGGTTGGGGGAGATAAGGAAAAGGGAGAGTTTGAAAGAACTTTCATGTATTAAAGAAGACACACAGGATACCAGAGGCTTTGCTATTTCTCAAGTTAAGGTTGTTTTTCCTTTTAGTAAGGCATTCACAGTAAGATCATTGGGAGTTCCCTGGAGGAATGTCACGCTCCTCCTATCACCTATCCTTGCCAATGAGCTTTATGGGTTTAAAAGAAATTCAACTTTATTTACATTTCCCTCTGCCTCAGCCTCCCTCAGTTTTATGGAGGGGAAGATGATGTTAGTTCTTCAGAAACAGAGTTGTCTCTGGAAGTTAGGCTATTGATAAGAAAGCTTCTTCCTTATAAATCACTAGGACATTTATAAACTGAGGGAGACTCGGGTCTTGCAGGATTGTGATCTCTACAAGTTAACTGTTTTTCCTTTAGGGCAGCCAGGAGTGCCTGAGGAATGTCACATATATCCCATGGTTGGGGGTGTGGTTCGCGGGGTATCAGCTTCCGCTTTACCCTCAGCTTGCCTTCTGTTCCCTCAACATTTATGTGATCTTTATATATCTTGGAATGTATCACGGAAAGAGATAAGCTGCATTATTTCTGTACAGTCATTGCAGTTATCAAAATGGTTATTCTCTAGGGTGACTGTGTGGCTCAGTCAGTCAAGCATTCCCTTCTTGATTTTTGACTTAGGTCATGACCTCGGGGATCGTGAGATTGAGCCGCACATTGAGCTCCAGGCTCAGCGGGGACTCTGTTTGAGATTCTCCTCCCAGGGTGCATGGGAGCCTATGGGTTAAAGCCTATGCCTTTGGCTCGGGTCATGATCTCAGGGTCTGGCTCCATGTACTGCTCTCTGCTCGGTGGGGAGCCTGCTCCCCCCGCTTCCCCCTCTCTCTCTGCCTACTTGTGATTTTTGTCAAATAAATAAACAAAATCCTTAAAAAATTTTTTAAAGATTCTCCTTCTCCCTCTCCGTTTGCCCCTCCCCCTGCTTGAGTGTGTACTCTTTCTCTCCCTCTCTAAAATAAATAAATCTTAAAAAAAAAAAAAAAAAGCTATCACCTTATGCTACAACATAGTAAAATCAATTCATAAAAATTAAGCAAAACTTGTTACTAAAGCTATAATTTATAGCCTATTCACCAGAATTTAAAACTTAGGAAGTCAAGACTATTTGCTATGATTTTAAAATGTAAATTAACATTAATGTTCTATATTTTAATTTAATCATTAAAGCTTAAATGAACATTTAAAATAAAAATTAAGATGCATACTTCATTTTTTAACATGGAAAAACACACCAGAAAAAAATATATAATTCAAGTACTTCATAAAATTACCTAATATTCTCTTATAAATATGCAAATCAGAAGGTCATATCTAAGATTTAAAAATGAGAGCAGTGCCTGGCTGGCTCAGTCGATAGAGCATGGAACTCTTAATTTTGCGGTCAGGAGTTCAAGCTCCACAGTGTGGAGCCTAGTTAAAAAAAATAAAATAAAATATTAAATAAATAAATAAGATTTAAAAATTAAAAAATTAGAAGATCTTTTATCAACATTTGGAGACTCAAATTAAGTCTATCTAAATATTGTTGAATCTAAAACATCTGGTGAAATTATACAACAATTTTTTTTAATCCAAGAAGATAACACATGTATCAAATAAATGTTTTAAAAGACACTAGTTTTAGGGGCACCTGGATAGCTCAGTCAGAAGAGTGGAAAGGCATGTAACTTTTGACCTCAGGGTCATGAGTTCCAGTCCCACATTGGGTGTAGAGATTACTTAAATAAATAAACTTAAAAAAAAAAAAGATACTTGTTATAGAAAACTGATTTTTCTCTTATACCAATTTCGTGTGCTAAAATAGGCCTCTAATTTCAATGCTAACTAAAAATATATGTCATATTTGTTCTTCTCTTTCATAAATAAATAAAACAAAATCCAAAAAAAGCTGGTGTTATTTAAGAAGAATTTAGCAAAAGGTGAAATTCAACTTTAAGTTAGCTTCCTCCTTTCTTCCACTTTCCTCCTTCCCTTTGTTGGAGCTAAATCTTAAGCATACATGCCCTGCAGGAACAAAGAGCCAGATATACAGACTTGGGTCTTCAGCTGGTGGGGCTGGGAGCTTGTTTAAATACAAGAAGAGTGAGTAAGTCAGTCCATTAAGATTAATGGCAGTCAGCCTTCTAATGACCAGAGAAGGGAGTTTACAAATATGGACAAGGGATAGTTAGGTATCAGATTGGAACTGAAGGTAATGGTATATGAAGTCATGGAACAGATGGACAGATAGACCAATGGGTAGATAGAAGATGACTGATAGATATAATTATAGATGATAGATAGATAAAGATGACAGATGATAGATACATGTGTGTGAATGTGTGTACACACACATATTTCCTTATTCTGTCTACTACATGGCTTAGAAGTTGTAACACCTTAGTAGCAAAGAGTACACCTAACACTCAGTGTGTGGTTTCTAAGGGCCATTTTCCACTCAACGGAGAGCTCCTTGGAGAAATGTCTACCTTCAGAGCTGAGACAGAAAATACAAGACGAGCCTGGAAAATCTTGTTGAACAAGAAAGTAAAGTGCTCAGAGAATGACGGGGACATGTCGGAAGGACACCAAAGAGAGTTCGAAGGATCCCAAATAGTCAAATATGAAGCAGTTTAAGGTCAATGGATGCTAAAAGTGGTTAGTGAAAGTTTAACAGAAACAAGATAAGTCAATCTTCATTATTTACAGATCTAGTATTTTCAAATTTGCCCACTCACTATAATTTATGTGTAACCCCCAAATCAAAACTCTCGGGGGTGGCCATTCAAGGACATGCACCACATGGCAAAAAAAATTTGGACACACACTTTCTTGGCAAAGACTGCATGAGGCCTCTCCCTCTGTCTTCCTGGGTGAGCTCTCATGCTGCAAGCAAGTGTTCTTTTCATAAGATATTGTCAAATTTTTAGCATTTTTGTGTTTTTGGTGATTTCCCTGTTTCAAATGCCCCCAGACATAGTGCTGAAATGCTGCCTAGCATTCCTAAGAGGCTGTGATGTGCCACGTAGAGAAAATGCATGTGTTAGATACACTCCCTTCGGGCATGAGTTATACTGCTGCTGGTGGTGGATTCAATGTTAATGAATCAACAATATATGTTGAGTAAGGTATCTTTGAAGAAAAACATACATGAAACAAGATTATATATTGATTGGCTGATGATTATATTGTGACAGGAATCCAGCCCTGTGTTTCTCCTAGAGCAATGCCTCCGTGTTTGCCAACTCAATGTTCACATGACTTTATAGAACACAACTACCACGAATGAGAATCAACAGGATTTAGATAGCTTCAAAGTACTTCCCCACAGAATACCTACAAATTACTTATTGATTTAGAACTGCAAAATATTTATTAACTTTAGAGTACAGAAACCTAGTAGATACAATCTTCTCTAAGAGATCAAAGTTCACAGGGACAGTAGTGCTACATAGTTTCTGGTACAAGGTAGTGGAGCATAGCATGGCTTCAGTGGTATGCCCACCAAGGACATCCATCAGGAGGTGACACTATCAAACCCAAACTGAGGGACATTCTATAATGTTATCAGCTTATCCTTTTTAAAAAGATCAAGGTCATAAAAATAAGGAAATAATGAGAAACTAATTCAGATTGAAGAAGACTAAAATACATCCCAAAGAAACACAATATGTGATCTGTGAATTGAATTTGGACTTAAAGGCATTGTTGAAATCACTGATGAAGTTTGAATAGGGCTTGTGGTCTAGGTGGTAGCACTGGATCAATGTTAATTTCCAGGTTTTGATGGCTGCCCTGTGGTCACATAGGACAATGTCCTTGTACTTACGAAACACACACTGAAGAAGACAGGGCAGTGGAGCACCACGTCTGCAACTTCTCAGATGGGTCAGAAACGTTAACAACTGGAGAACTGAGTATAGGACACACTGAGCTCTGTGCACTCTTTTTTGTGGCTTTTATGTAAATTCAAAATAATTTCAAAAACACAAGAAAAATCACACACACAAAAAAATCTAAGCTGAATCCATACATTTGCCGTCCAATACCTAATGTTTATGCTGCAGAATATATTTTAGATAAATTTCTTCATGCCATTTATAACTGTCATTGTAAAATCAAAAATACAGGAAAAAGCCTCATGAAGGAGAGCTAAAATAATGGTAACTAACATCATTTTTTTCTCATTTAATGCTATGAAATCTTACAAATTCAACGATAAGGGCAAATTGACCTTAAAACCAGAAATGCCTTAAACATTATTAAAGTGGGAATAGAATTCAATGCAAAGTACCAAAATTCAATAGAATGTAATATAAGAGATAGACTACACATAGAAATCACTTTTAAAAGAGGTATTACTTAAGGAGTGCACTTGTGATGAGCAAGTTGTATGTTGTGCATATGTGTTGTATGTAAGTGGTGTATGTAAGTGTTGTATGTAAGTGTTGCATCACTGGGTTGTATGCCTGAAACTAATAATGCACTGTATGTTGGCTAGCTGGAATGTAAAAGCTTTAAAAAAAAAAAGTGTTGCTGTCACTGGCAGATCCCTTACTCTTTCCCACGTGCACAACCACGGCAGGGCTGGTGACCCACGACAGCCGGCACTGCCACCAGACCAGATGGTGAGTTGCACACCCATCATAACAGGGCTACGGTACAATAAATTTGATGTCGTCCCCCTGCCTCCTCCACTTGACCTTGCAAACCTTGAGTCAAAGTTTCAGAAAATCTGAGATGTGCCGTATGACTGGCTTCCCATGGAAGCTGATTAAGGACAGTCTCAGTAAGGGCAGAGACCAGAGTTTTTCATTCTCCAACGCCTTGTAGCTGATAGTCTAAGAGGAGGCAGCAGGTATGGATATGGGGGTAAGTTTCTGCCCATCAAGTAAGCGTACTCCAGTATATGTGAGTGTTTTATGCTCATTCTTTAAAAAATCTCTACAACTTGAAGGATCTATTTCAAATAAACTTTGTTTCGAAGAGTAAAGCTTTAAGTAAGCCTGGGCCTCATAGAACCTGAAAGGCGGCAGTCATCTTTGAGAATAGGGCAAAGGGAGAAGCACATTGGTAATACATTTAGTCTGGTATATAATGGATCCCATTCTGAAGAAAGGTCTGCGTGGCCCTGCCACACTGAAAGTCCCCTTTTCAGTGGCTCCTTATGCCGATGTAGTAAGGTTTAGAGCATATGACCTGATACCTCGAAACGAGCTGATTGTAGCAGGAAAGGAGGCTGGACTCAAAGGTGCTTCCAGAAGGCAGCCCTGCAGCCCTACGAAGCCTGGGACACCATGCTGAACACAGACTGGCCAAGCCCTTTACTTCGTGCCCTATACCATTGGCCCCTGCCACGCAGTGAATTAGGCTGTGCGTATGAAGATCTGAGTGAGAACATAAGTAAGGAAAAAGAACTGAACATCAGCCTGCAGTTGAATATCCAGAGTAGCTGTGGGTCCAAAGCAAGGAACACATTCCCAAAGCTGCTGGGGGCCCCGCAAGAGAGCCTCATGCTAGAACCCCAGTATCTCAGGAGGCTTCAACTTGCTTTTGTCCTTTACAAACTGAAAGCTCCTGTCATGCCTTTTTGTTGTCTTAAACTACTGAAACAGATTTTTTTACATAATAATATGCTTGAAAAAGATATGCCAGCAGAGCGAATGAGCAAGAAAATGGGAAGGCCAAGCTGCCCAGAACTTGGCCTCACTCGGAAGGCCCTCCAGGCAGGGTTGCTGTCCACCCTTTCAGTTCTGAAGTCCTGACATGACCAGAAGCTCCTGACATGGCCATGATCTTTCTTCTCTCTACTATTTACTATATTCCCCTGCAAGTCTGCTCAGCAAATGTCAAGCTCATCCATGGACTCTGTAAGAGACAGCCCCTTCAAACAGACAGGTGCTTCTCCTCTGTGCTCCCACAGCATGCTGTTCATACTGCTACTCATCAAGCCTTCAGTAGCTGCATGTGTTTACCTGTTTGTTTCTTCCAAGAGAGTGTAAATGCTATGAAAGCAGGACTTGGTAAATCTGTATAACTTCAGCTCCCAGCATACACCTGGCATTTTGCAGGCACTCAAAAAATATATCTGGGGGTGCCTGGGTGGCTCAGTGGGTTAAGCCTCTGTCTTCGGGTCAGGTCATGATCTCAGGGTCCTGGGACCGAGCCCCACATTGGGCTTTCTGCTCAGTTGGGAGCCTGCCTCCCCCCACCCTCTCTCTGCCTGCTTCTCTGCCTACTTGTGATCTCTCTGTCAAATAAATAAAAATTTTAAAAATCTTTAAAAAATCTTTAAATATGTGGCAAAATGGGCAAAATCTTTAAAAATGTGAAGGACCAAATAGATAATCCTTTTTAAAATATGGCTTTCTGGAGCTAAAGAATCCTAAAAAGATTTAGATCAGATTATAAACCAAAAATTCCATTAAAGGAATAATAAAATACTAACCAGAGAAGGAAGAAATACACAATATTTCCAGCATATCTGGGGAAAAGAGGTGTTTGGAATGCTTGAATTTTTCAGATAACTGGGCAATTGCCTCTTAAAGCAACAAAACTTTAAGCATTTTGTTTGTGTTAACTGGTATTACTAGAAAATCTATAGCATAATTTGACATTCTCTTTAA
This sequence comes from Mustela nigripes, assembly GCF_022355385.1. NCBI lineage: Eukaryota > Metazoa > Chordata > Mammalia > Carnivora > Mustelidae > Mustela > Mustela nigripes. Next base: position 134,998,254 of record NC_081559.1, read on the forward strand.
GATTCAAAGTCACAATTATGAATGATAATATCTATCTATGGATTTTTTTAGTATATTTTTAAGCCTTCTACTTATTTTCTGATCTTTTTTTTAAAGATTTTATTTATTTATATGACACAGAGAGAGAGAGATCACAAGTAGGCAGAGAGGCAGACAGAGAGAAGGGGAAGCAGACTCCCTGCTGAGCAGAAAGCCCAATGTGGGGCTCGATCCCAGGACCCTGAGATCATGACCTGACCCGAAGACAGAGGCTTAACCCACTGAGCCACCCAGTGCCCCTATTTTCTGATTTTTTTGGTTGCAGGGACATTCCTTCTCTGTGATGTGTTGTGGTGTTTGTTTTTGCCTGCTGACATTCTACTTCTACACCAGCTTTTTTCTCTAATGTTCTTTTGAAGGACCTCTGTGAAGTAGACATGGATTTCAATTTTGTTCTTTTGGACATCAATTTTTTAAATTTAAATTGGGGGTGGGATGAGGAGTGGTGGTTTTATTATTATTAAAAATAGATGAATTATTCTTACTATCAAGTTGTTGACTAAATTTTATTACCTAGAAACTAACAATATTTCCAGATACACATGATAAAAATTAAATGCCAAATAAGGGGGTGCCTGGGTGGCTCAGTGGGTTAAGCCTCTGCCTTCAGCTCAGGTCATGATCTCGGGGTCCTGGGATCAAACCCCACATTGGGCTTTCTGCTCAGCAGGGAGCCTGCTTCCTCCTCTCTCTCTGCCTGCCTCTCTGCCTACTTGTGATCTCTGTCTGTCAAATAAATAAATAAAATCTTTTTTAAAAATGCCAAATAAACATACTGACCACTCTTAATACCTTTCATAATCTTTCTGATGTAGAAATTTTTGAACATAATATTTCTTCTTGTGGAAAAAAAAGATTTATCTGAAGATTATAGCCTATTCAGTTTATTTTCCTTATGTCTAAATTCAAGTAAAGTAAATATCTTTTTAAAAATAATTTGTTGAGGTCAAATTTACATAACATAAAATTATTTTAAGATGAACAATTCAGGGGCATTCAGTACCTTCACAATAGTGTGCAATCACAATGGTGCGCAACATCTATCCAGTTTCAAAGCATACTTTCTGTTATAAAAATAATGTAAGCTTCTGTGTTCAGGAATGCTGCTGGAATGGACTTTTATTTTATTCTTTATATCCTTATGTACTTTCTAAATTTTCTACAACAAACATTTATTTTTTTATATTCTTAAAAAAACCAAAACACTCTATAATTTTTAAAAGAATGCAACAATATGTCACCTTCCAAGATAAGTCTCCCTGACTCAGCTAACGCAGGAATTCCTTCCTCCTCTTCCTTCAATCTTCCTTAGAATGTACATACCTCCATTTAAAGACTTCTATTTTATTATGTCAATTTCCTTTCTACCTCCCAGTTCTTTGTCCCATAGCTGTTGCTCAATAAAGATATGTGTGAAAGAGAAAAACAAAGAAAGAGAGACATTTTCTTAAGATAGATACTGTCAGTCATCTATGAATAATTAGAAGGATTTGGGAGGGCCATTGGGAGGGGGGCACAGTGGGTTAAGCATCAGACTCTTGGTTTCTCTTCAGGTCATGATCTCAGGGTTGTGAGATCAAGCCCACATCTGGCTCCACACTTAGCGTGGAGTGTGTTTAAGGACTCTCTATCTCCCTTTCTCTCTACCCTCCTCCCTCTCTCATATAAATAAATAAAGTTTTGAGGGTTAAAAAAAAAAAAAAAAAAAAGGAAGGACTTGGGGAGAACAGTCTAATCCTTTCCCAAACATCTTAGATGACACGGATTTCCTAAATGAAAGTAAAACTTCAGGAAAGTATCAACTGAAGAAACAGATCTTGACAGTTTAAACAGACTAAGTCAAACAAGACATAGAATTCACCCTAGGCACAAACAAAGTGACCAAGAGTAAAAACGGGAACACCAGAGTGGGGGGTCATTGTTATAGAAAAGTTGGGATTATAAAATAATAAGATATGTGCTAAAATACAGAGTGCTTTTCAAAGTACATGGGTGGGACCCAAAGCCTCAGCCTGGAGAGCTCCAGAAAAGCCCCCCGGAAGGTGGGGAGAAGGAACGTGGCATAAAGAAAGGTGGCGATAACACTATACGATGATAGTAGTGGAGGCAGGTGAGTGTATGCTTTGGCTGTAACATATAAGCTTTTATATTAATCCTACTTTTTCATTTTTCAGTATTTTATAACGTTTTGACTCTTAAAAATCTTGCTGGCTGGGAAGAGACTAGACTACCAAGTTTTAGAGATAGCTTGGGTCAGCTGGGAGCTCATTTTTTACATGGACTATCTGGTCCTGAGTATACAGTCCCAACCACCTCTTTACTGTGCTCTTACCCACGCACCAGTGTCGACCCCGTCCTACATCACCCAGGGCCAGGTACCACGCAACCAGGCCACCCCCACAGCCCAAAGCCCAGAGCCCACCGAAATGACACAGACAAGCCAGTTATCAACTGTTGACTCTGCCCCTTTTCTTTCCTATGGAAACCCCCACAGGGGTCTGGCCTTGGCTCTACCCTCACTCTTGTCTTCTGTTTCCTGATCAAAACCTGGTGTTCCCTTGCAGCCCTGTGCGCCCCCTTCTCTTGGGAAATGCAAGTAATAAATCCTCCTTTCATGTCGTGATTCCATCATGATTCCGTCCCCCCCTAAATTAAAATGCTGTGGGTATGAATCACAGAGCCACGTCTTTTAAGTCCTCTACATAGAACTCCTTGATTCCCTTCTTCTGGAAAGCATTTAATTTGTCCTTCCACCCCTAATATTTTTTATCTTATTTGTACACAGCCCAAGTGTCCCCATTATCTGCTCATTCTCTTTGAAACTCATGACCACCCCCTGTACTCCCTACTCACAATTCTCGATAAAAGTGTTGCAATTTTCCTCTCCCCTCCAGGACACACTGGCAAATGGCATTCCCTGCTTGCCAATAAAAGAACAAAAGGAGCCAGATGGTCTTGCACACCACCGTCACCTCTGCCCCTGCACATGAAGCCCCTGAGCCACTTACCTACAGGCAGGGGACAGAAACAGCAGCTGTCGAGGCCCCAAATACATCATTTATAGTTGCTGGCCAAGTACTATTTGCTTGCTGAAATCTAGCACGAGTGAATATTTTCATATATAATTTTCTAAGTAGATACTACTCTGATGAGTTGATGAGTAACCTCACAGTTTGCACTGAATATAAAGGAACTGCTTTCTTTTTCAGGAATTCTCTGCCAGGCATGTTAGCATTTCCCTCCTAAGCTGGAGGTCCAAATCTAAAGGTTCAGCTTCCCACAAGGTAACATATGCACAACAAAATCAGTGTCATAGGAGAATGAAACAAAGAACCAGAGCCAGAGAAAACGTAAACACAGCACGACGTCAAAACCAGAAAAAAAGAATGAAGTGCATCTATAAGAATCCTTGCTGGGCTTCAGATTTGGCTCAGGTTCCTGGCCACCAAAGCAAAAAGTTGTATAATCATCATTAGCAGAAACAATCAAACTGCTTTTCCTCTCTATGTTCCAGAGCAACGGTTCTCACAGTGTGGTCCCTGACCTACCAGCCTCAGTATCACCTGAGAAACTATTAAAGGTGCAATTACCAAAAAATAAAAATAAAAATAAAAATAAAAAAATTAAATTAATTAATTTAAATTTTAAAAGGACACCTGGGGGCTCCTGGGTGGCTCAGTGGGTTAAAGCCTCTGCCTTCGGCTCAGGTCATGATCCCAGGGTCTTGGGATCGAGCCCCACATCAGGCTCTCTGCTCAGCGGTGAGCCTGCTTCCTCCTCTCTCTCTCTGCCTGCCTCTCTGCCTACTTGTGATTGTTGTCTGTCAAATAAATAAATAAATAAATTGAAAAAAATTTTTAAAAAAAGAGGGGGCACCTGGGTGGCTCAGTCAGTTAGGCATCCAACTCTTGATTTCATCCTGGGCCTGGAGCCTGCTTAGGATTCTCTCTTGGCCTCTATTCCTCCCCCTGTCCTCTCTAAAATTTAATTAATTAATTAATTTTTAAAATTCAAATACTTGGGCCACTCAAGGCCTCCTGACTTGAACACTGTGGGCCAGGGCCCAGCGCTCTGGGTTTTGAGAAGCCCTTGTGGTTCTTCCTAGGTAGTCAAAGTTTGAGGACCACTGTTCTCACAAAATAGGGTTTTCTATAAAGGGCATAGGAGCATGCTCCTATGGCAAATACGGGGAGTTCAAGCAAGAGGTCAATAAAAGCTGCAAACATAAAACTAAACTGTAGTTCAGCAAGGGAGCAAAGGCAATGTGCAGTGGAACTAAGGCAGCACAGACCAAGTACCTGGCCTTGGCAATCCCTCTTTGCTGAGTCAAGGATTGATCCCAACACATTCCACACTATACCAGTTTTAAAATACCCAGCAAAGGGCCCCATGCAATAGTTCTGGATATTCTCAGGCAACTCAAATTTGGAATTTATTCCTTCTGTCCTTCTCAACTAGCTCTTTCTGCATTACCTGAGGTTGAAATCCTGAAACCACCTTTGATACCTACCTCCCCATTATCCCGTCAGTGGCCAGACCCTACAGACACAACCTTTCCTTCCTCAATAATTCATGCATCAAATATTGACTAGCTATAAGGTGGTATAAATTCATCAGGGAACACGGTGGACATGGGACACTTGCCTTCATGGGGCCTACTTTCTCACTGTGGAGACAACAATAAGATAAAGAAAATATATGGTATGTTAGATAACGATATACTAAGGAGAAAAATAGAGAAGGGCAGGAGATACAATATTTTGGAGAGGGGCACCTGGGTGGTTCAATTTGCCTTCGGCTCAGGTTATGAAGCCAGGGTCCTGGGATCAAGCCCCCTGTCGGGATCCCTGTTTAGCGAGGAGTCTGCTTCTCCCTCTCCCTCTGCCCTACCCCCTGCTTGTATTCTCTCTCCCTCTCTCTGTCTCTCTGAAATAAATAAAATCTTAAAAAAAAAAAAAAAAAGGCTTTCGAGGAAATTGGAGATTTTTTTAATAGGGCAGCCAAGTAAGGCCTCCCTGAGAAGGGACTCTGAGTAATATCCTGCAGGAAGTGAGGGGATCTGGGGAACCACAATGCCAGCAGAGGAATAACAAATGCCAAGGCCATGAAGTGAGAGCACACCTGGCAGGTTTGAGGACCAGCAATAAGCCCAATGTGGCCAAAGTGGAATAAACAAATGGAGCTGCATGAGGGAGATGGGGTTGAACAGATAAGCAGGGACCAGACACTACCCATAGGAGGTCATAAGGTCATACAGGAAAGAGACTTTTCTCTGAAGGAGACAAGAGACCACAAAAGCTATGAGCAGAGGAGTGGCAATTTAATAGGATCCTTCTGGCTGCAGAGTAGAAAACAACCCAGAGGGGACACGGATAGAAGTAGGGAGCCTAGTTTCACAGACTACTGTCCTTGTTTGCCAGTCAAAACCATCACTGCCTCTCACCGGGACTCTGCACAGCTTTCTACCTGGGCCCCTCCTCCCTCCCCACCCCTCTCCCTCCCTATTCTTCCAAAAGGAGTGTGGCCAAACGCCTGCTCAAACCTCCCCACTGCCTTGTAGGGACAGAGTCCGTTAAAAGCTCCTAGAACTCAAGCTCTCTATGCACAATGGGGCTCTGCTTTACCTGTTCAACCTCATCTCCCAGGCCTCTCCACACACAACCAACACACCAACCACAATACACTTGCTCAGCATCCTCAAATACATCTACACAGCCTGACCTTGCCTTTGCTCTCTAACTGGAACTGTTCCTCTTCCACCTACTGAAACTCTCCAAGTCTGCCAAGGTTCTCCACAAATCCCACTTCTTTTGAAACTTCTTTTGACCCCTAACCTCGATGTGCCCTTGACTGCATTGAACATCACACCGTTGCATCCGTCCTCGTTTATGGTCTTTCCATCTGTGATCGTCCTGTCTCCCTCCCTGAGGGCAAACCATGGCTCACTCATCTTCATCTCCACCAGAGCATAAAGTAGTTCTTCTACAGACTGACCAGTCCTCAAATTAAATGATGACAACACAAACACAATCCAGAATTCCATAACTTCAAGGGGCCTATTTAAATCAGTTCATCCTCTCTGAGTAACTATTTTGTTCAGTTAGGATTATAAACATATTGCAGTCTAACACAGACAAAAGTCTAGCAGAGAAAAATCTGTTACATTTTATGCTAACTAGTCATGCTAAGCAGTTAAAAGATTAAAAGTGGACACAAAAATAAAATGTTTCTTATGGTTAACTGCCACCAAAAGTTTTCAATTTAGGAAGATACCCAGCTAAATTTGGAAGACTTTAAAATGCTGGACCTCAAACCTAAGGAAAATTGATCCAGTTAAATATTTTAAGAGTTTATTTTTATTGGTAAGATTTGATGCAATCAATGCTAATCTCTTTATGGAAAGGTGATTCAGACCCACTAAAAATTCTACTTTCTCCTTTGTGGTGTTTTAAAACAGTCTTATTCCTGCATAATTTATAATAAGAATCTAGAAACACTGAGTCAGATTTTCCCAATGTCTATCATTAAAATGTGGAGGCAGAGAGTGGATTTGTATGGCCCAAATCATTTTTTCAAGGAAGTATGACTTATTAACTTAGATATTCTGCCACCTCCTCTCTGAAGAAGTTAATACTGGTATTCAATTTCAAATATGAAATAAAGACTTACAAGAGCCCTCCTCCAGAAAGCAGGACAAGGGAAAAGAGGATCTGAGAATCAAACTAAGATTTAATTCAAAATGAAATCTTAGCAACCACTCTTTAATTCAAGGCCTTACTGATGAATCTCAATTTTGTAATAAAAAGTTATGTCAACAGTTGAATAACTCCCATAGATTTATCCTTTTGAAAACCAGATTAAATACTAGACTGTCATTTCCTATAGGTGATAGGTATTATATATTCTGGAGGAAATCAATAAGTGTAAGATAAATATGAATTAATTTTAAATATTCTAATTAAATATTGTTTCTACATCATCAACATCATTTGAATCATTTTCAACAAAACATTTGCACTATATACTCCGATTAAAACAGGATTCCTTTCTAACAGGAGAAAGTGGTTCTTGAAATTCCAGACTAGATGCAATTAGAGAATTCAGTGCAAGTGAAAGTAAAAAATGAACCAGCCCTGTGTCCTAATCAGGAGATTTAGAGGCAAAAGTGAGATCAGTCATCACAATGAAGGCATAGGATGAAAAAGTTGAGAATATATCAGAAACACTGACAGGAAAATCAGAAAGGAAACCAACTACCCATCACTGCTATAAGATTCCTCTTATTCTTTCCTTTAAAAGAAAACATCCTAATCTATTATAATGAGCATTAAAAAAAAAAAAAAAGATGGAGAAGAGAAATCCCTAGCAGTACAAGATGATATACAATAAAATAGTATGTAGATTCAATTTGGAAAAACAATCTTAAAATTCCATGATGGCTTTTGAACCCACATGCCTAAGTGTGCTTCCTCCCACAAATAGGTCCTGAGTCAAAGATTCAAGTCCACACAGTTTATCAGGGAGTCTCAGCAAACACTGCTTAGGGCGTGCAATACAAGGGATGTAGAAATAGACCTCAGAACTGTCTCATCCATCAAGTGGGGAAGCTGGGGTATTCATCAGCCAGTGGTTAAGACCGTTGTATATGGGGGTGAGAGAGTGGTAATTCCTTGGCACTTGATGGCAGCCTCGAGCAGAAGCCAAGAGGTTTCCCAGCCCAGAAAGAAAACCGGACAAAAGGAGACCTTCAGGGGAGGAGTCAAGATGGTGGAGAAGTAGCAGGCTGAGACTACATCAGCTAGCAGGACATCAGCTAGATAGCTTATCTAAAGATTGCAAACACCTGCAAATCCATTGGCAGATCGAAGAGAAGAAGAACAGCAATTCTAGAAACAGAAAAACAACCACTTTCTGAAAGGTAGGACCGGCAAAGAAGTGAATCCAAAGTGACGGGAAGATAGACCCCGGGGGGAAGGGCCGGCTCCCGGCAAGCGGCGGAGCAACGGCGCACAAAATCAGGACTTTTAAAAGTCTGTTCCACTGAAGGACATCGCTCCAGAGGCTAAACCGGGGCGAAGCCCACGCAGGGTCAGCATGGCCTCAGGTCCCGCAGGGTCACAGAAGGATCGGGGGTGTCTGAGTGTCGCAGAGCTTGCGGGTATTGGAACGGGAAATCCGGCTACAGAGACAGAGCCGACAGTAAGATCACAGCTCCGGGTTACCTTGAACTGATCGCAGGCTCGGTGAGCTCGGAGCGCAGCCAGAGGTCGGGCAGACGGGAGTAACTGGGTGCTGTTCATGAGGGCGCACTGAGTAGTGGGGCCCCGGGCTCTCGGCTTCTCCGGGCGGAGACCAGGAGGCCGCCATTTGTATTCCCGTCCTCTGGAACTCTACGGAAAGCACTCAGGGAACAAAAGCTCCTGAAAGCAAACCCGAGCGGATTACTCAGCCCAGCCCCTGGTAAGGGTGGTGCAATTACGCCTGGGGCAAAGACACTTGAAAATCACTACACCAGGTCCCTCCCCCAGAAGATCAACAAGAAATCCAGCCAAGACCAAGTTCAACTAACAACGAGTGCGGTTTCAATACCAAGGAGAGCAGCAGAATTCCAGAAGAGGAGAAAGCAAAGCACGGAATTCATGGCTTTCTCCCTGTGATTTTCTTTTTTTTTTTTCCCTGTGATTTTTTTAGTCTTGCAGTTGATTTCATTTTTTTCTTTTTCATTTTTTTCTCTTCTACTGCTAAAAATTTTTTTTAACTTTTACCCTTTTCTTTTTTAACGTTTTTTAACTAGTTTATCTAATATATATATTTTTTCCTTTTTATATTTTTCTTTATTAGTTTTCTTTTTTAAAATTCTTTTCTTTTATTTTTTTTCTTTCTTTCTGAACCTCTTTTTATCCCCTTTCTCCCCCCTCACGATTTGGGATCTTTTCGGATTTGATTAAAGCATATTGTCCTGGGGTTGTTGCCACCTTTTTAGTATTTTACTTGCTACTTCATATACTCTTAACTGGACAAAATGACAAGGCGGAAAAATTCACCACAAAAAAAAGAACAAGAGGGGCGCCTGGGTGGCTCAGTGGGTTAAGCCGCTGCCTTCGGCTCAGGTTATGATCTCAGGGTGCTGGGATCGAGTCCCGCATCGGGCTCTCTGCTCAGCAGGGAGCCTGCTTCCCTTCCTCTCTCTCTGCCTGCCTCTCTGCCTACTTGTGATCTCTCTCTGTCAAATAAATAAATAAAATCTTTAAAAAAAAAAAAAAAAAAAAGAACAAGAGGCAGTACCGAAGGCTAGGGACCTAATCAATACAGACATTGGTAATATGTCAGACCTAGAGTTCAGAATGACAATTCTCAAGGTTCTAGCCGGGGTCGAAAAAGGCATGGAAGATATTAGAGAAACCCTCTCGGGAGATATAAAAGCCCTTTCTGGAGAAATAAAAGAACTAAAATCTAACAAAGTTGAAATAAAAAAAGCTATTAATGAGGTGCAATCAAAAATGGAGGCTCTCACTGCAGGGATAAATGAGGTAGAAGAAAGAATTAGTGATATAGAAGACCAAATGATAGAGAATAAAGAAGCTGAGCAAAAGAGGGACAAACAGCTACTGGACCACGAGGCGAGAATTCGAGAGATAAGTGACACCATAAGACAAAACAACATTAGAATAATTGGGATTCCAGAAGAAGAAGAAAGAGAGAGAGGAGCAGAAGGTATACTGGAGAGAATTATTGGGGAAATTCTCCCCAAT
>NC_081559.1:135013044-135107583 GCF_022355385.1 Mustela nigripes
CCTGATATGAGGAAGTGGTGATGCAACATGGGGGCTTAAGTGAATAGGAGAAGAATCAATGAAACAAGATGGGATTGGGAGGGAGACAAACCATAAGTGACTCTTAATCTTACAAAACAAACTGAGGGTTGCTGGGGGGAGGGGGTTTGGGAGAAGGAGGGTGGGGTTATGGACATTGGGGAGGGTTTGTGCTTTGGTGAGTGCTGATTCACAGACCTGTACCACTGGGGATAAAAATACATGTTTATAAAAAATAAAAAATTTAAAAAAAAAAGAAATGCAAAAATAAAAAGGAGACCTTCAGGCAAGGAAGACCTACAGACCCTCAGGCAGGTACCAGTGGTCAGCAGCCCTCCACCCCAAGACAGTAAGATCTCAGAGGTAGACAGGGCATTAACATCGCTGTCTACACTTTATCCTCCAAAGGAACGCCATTCCCATTTATAGTCATATCTGTGGTTGGTGTCTGATATCAGTCTTATCTTCCTTTTCTCAACTATCCAACAGAGCATATATTTCACATTCAAGCCATCTACCCCTAAGCTATAAAGTATACAATTTTAGCTTACCTAATCTGTATTTCTCCTCTTGAGTCTACTTTATATTCTTCATAAATTAAGACTCTAAATCTACTCCTGTGTGGTAAATTCTTTAATATCAATCTACTCTTAATCAACTTATAAAAAAAATTACTCCTTTGGTAATAGACTTTATGATCCAAAAGACATCCAAGAAAAATAGTGGTCCATGTGTTAAGAGCTCAGGTCACACTAACATCCAAGGAATCCTTGATGGTATTAGAGCAGAAGTAATTTTTGTAGTTCCAAAAGTACACATTGACACAAAATAATGGGTGGGGGAGGACAAGTGCGGGAGGCAGATCTAAAACTTTACTGGGAAGGAGCATTTTCAAAGAAAAGTGACTTCCCTTGCTTTGAACAAATACAGTCTTAAAAATAGTCCAATCTAACCATTATTTTTCTTTGGTTGCAGGGACAGTTCCATAATACATTAGTAACTTCCTTCTAGGCCTGAAAGATTCCTCTTTGGTTTCAGTGTTTATATAGTCAAAGTGAGATGATAATGTGCCTAGGTAAATTTTACCTAAAACAACCCTGACTGATGTAAGCAGTTGATAAATATTATGCTTCAGAATTTAAAATAAAAAATCAATTCAGGGAATTTAGGCAATAGGCTGAAATTAATGGGAGCATAGCATTATAGGCTTCTTGCATTAGACAGACTTACTGTCACTCAACAGATATACTGAACACAGAACAAATATTACCCGGTTATAATTAAATTGTTTAGGTTTGAGATTGCCTAACCTAGTTTTAATAAAGTCCTTGTTTTTTGTTTGTTTGTTTTTCATTTTATTTTATTTTATTTCTTTTCAGTGTTCCAGAATTCATTGTTTATGAGACAAATAAAAATGAAAAAGTAGACAAGTACACATTACTGAAACTTTCTAGATGTTTAGAAGCCCATTCCTTGGCTACTCTTCTCTATGGCCACTGACAAGCCTTGGGCAGAGCCACTGCTGGATGAGACTGCTGTCTAGTGGTAGGCTTTTTATTTAGGCAAGGATCTGGCCACACTACCAAACCCACCATGCCCCTGAAACAAATCATTCATCACAGAGTGCAGTATTTTAGAAATCAGACATCTCTCATTACATAAATGACGTACATAAAAATCTGTATGTTTAGGATCTCAATCAGTGCTTCTCAAGCAATCTGTAATAAAGAACCATTTTTAAATTAAGATTTCCCAGTTATCATGTACTGATATTTTTGTAAATATATTAAAAGTGAATTGTAAGAAAATGAGTTTTTTTAAATACACAAAATGGAAGTCTGGGTTTATTATTATTATTATTATTAGATTCGGTTGGCATAAAATTATTGTCAAATTTCTTGAAAAGATTCTCAACGCTTACTCAAATTCTCAGTACTTATCCTGTCACACACAGGTCAGTAACATTTGGTGGGGTAGCACTGACCGGGGTCCACACTTTGAGTAGCTCTGATCTAAAATACTGTGCACAAAAAAAAATAAAAACAAAACAAAATAAAATAAAATACTGTGCACGTATTCACTCAAAAGATATACATTACCTCTGACATTCTTTCCAAATCCCATAGAAGAAACTTTTTTGTCCACTTGTTCACTATTGTTTGATTTCTCCTTCATAACGTCATCATCACTAACAACATCAGCAGAAAATTTTTTCTTTTTCTTTTTCTTGTGTCGAGGAGGAAGCTTTTTTGGAAAAGTAAACATTGGGAATATCACAAGAAACATTGCAATGGCGCAAAGGAGGAATCCACTCCACCTAAAAAATCGGGAAACGTGAGCAGCATTTATGGCTTTTGCATTAGGAATGAGAACAAATTTGCAAAGTAGAAGCTCAGGGTAATAAAATTCTCCAGGGAAAACTTTTGTAAAGGAAGGCAGTAGTAAAGCAGTAGGACGTTAGACAAACTAAGAAAACATAGGACTCCTCCCTATGTTATAAATGAGATACCTGCCCGAAAATTATACCAGTACTATAGTGAACATTGTAATTAGCAACCTGACTAGAATTTTACTGAAATATTTGTTAGCTCTGCTATAATGTGCATTTCGTAATAAATCAAAAAATAAACAACTCATAACCATACAAGAGAAAAATAATATAGACCCTATAGCATGCTTTGCAGACCAAAATAAATAGATTTTTCTTAGCAAACAATTCATATCTCATGTGAAATGTATTTTAAATTGTTAATGGCATTCAAATATTTTTCTGCAAGCACTTAAGAATCTTTTACCCTCTAAGCTAGCTAGCCCTTACAACACTTAACCATGAGGGCCACCAAAGACGTTTATATTTGATTGTTGCCTTCCGGAACTTACAACCTACTTGTAAGGGAGCTAAAAATACAAGAAACAATCCAAGAAACACAAGCATGTATACAATTAAGTGTCAGATCATGTGGAAGAGACTGTGAATGCTATAAAAGTTCAGGTAAAGGAAATGTGTGTCAGAAAGCTTCCTGGGAGAAGCAGACCGTGAGCCCTGTTGAACTGAGAGTCTGTCTTTGAACCCATCTTTGGTTGCCAAGCTGCAGAGACTAAGAAGCAAATACAGAGAGTAGTACTCAAATTCTAGTCCTGAGTTAGAGCCATGTGTTAAGGCCTTGGGCTTCTTGCCTGTGGAATTCCTCAAGGGCAGTCTCTCAGTCCCCTTCAATCCTCTCTTAGCAAGGAGAGGCCCCTGATCCCACAGAACCGCATTGCCACTTTCTTACTAGGACTCCTCAGCTCTCATCTCTGTCCTTCAAGCTTGCAAGTTCTTGATGCTCAGACTCTGTCCTCTGTCTCAGCACATTCCCATCAGTCGTAACCTGAACGCAAGCAGCATTCTAAGCATCAATGTCAAATTCAACCCATTAGGAATACAGATCAATTGCAAAGTGAAAATTCATTTTTTAAAAAATAGTGATCCTATTAAAGTACCATTATCCGCTGTTAGAGGTCACAGTTTCACTGACAGAATAATTTCATGAACCAGTCATTAATAATCCAGGGTGCTATTTTCCAAAGATACTTAGAGTTATATCAAATAAAGATTTTTAAACAACTGGAGGAAAAGGGCTTTATTTTGAGAAGATTGCTCAGGGCAGACTTCTAGCAATTTTAATTATTCAGTATATAACCAAGAACCCAGTGACTGAATAAATAAACTGAATGAGATAGATTTTTAAAAAAAAATTCTTTAAATATCTGCAGAGTACATAGCTATGACCATATCTGGCCCCTGTGGTACTTGGCTGCTTATGAGGCCTTTACTAATAAACTGCTCCTGCTAATCTACCACCTTTGAATCCCTTTTTATAATTCTGCATTCAAGGCCCTTGGACTCCTTCAGTTCCCAAAGCAGAACAGGACAAACAGCACAATATAGGGGACAGTTCTTGAGCTATGGCTTCAGACAAATGTGGGCTTTTTTGTCTTGTCTTCATGACTTACTGGCTGTAAGATCCTGGGGAAATTATTATTTCACTTTCCCAAACCAATCTTCTCATTGGAAAGGGGAATACTGTGAACTGCTTTTTGGAGTCATCAAAATTCATAAGACAATGTATATAACAGACCTCAAAAAATACCTGCCCCCAAATCAACAATCACTTCATGGTAGCTAGTTTTGTGTTTGGTTTTTTTTTTTGTGGATCTGTACTCAGGCCCCCCCACACCTCCACTCAAGAGCCATTGACTTAAAATTAGATACAAACATTAAAGATACACTCATAGTAGGTCAGAGTAAGAGTAAATAACAGAAGGAGGGGAGGAATTATAGAAAATAAACAAAAATAAAATAAAAATAGTGTAAAAGTTTGGGGGTTTTTCAAAGCCAACTGAAGACCATTGAAGAATGTGGGCAAACTGGCCCACATTCTTCAATGGTCTTCAGTAGCATTGACATTGATAACAATGATGAGGCCAAAAAGACCCTGAGAGAAGCTGAGGAAGACAGGAAGTGCCTGGGTGGCTCAGTGGGTTAAGTGTCTGCCTTCTGCTCAGGTCCTGGTCCCAGGGTCCCCGAATCAGGCTAGGCTCCCCACTCAGCAGGGAGTCTGCTTCTCCCTCTGCCTCACCACACCCCACTCTTGTGCGTGCACTCTCTCTCAAATAAATAAATAAAAGTCTTAAAAAAAAAAAAAAGAAAGAAAGAAAGAAAAAAAAATGTGACTTATATGTCAGTAAGAGCTAAAATTGAAAAACCAGGGTCCCTGAGTCCCTTTTACAAACCACCCCTCAGAGTCTATGCACAAAGTAGGGCCAGTTAAATATACTGACTAAGAGCTTCGCCTGTACTCGGTTTCTTATCCCAGCTCTTATTGCCTCTGAGGCTTTGGGCAAGTTATTCAAATCACAGGGCATCAGTTTCCTCATCTGTAAAATGGAACATTATTGAGTACATATCGTTTTTATATATGCAGACTTAAGCATATGAAGCTGAAATAAAAATGTTTGTGAAGCTCTTAGTAGAATGCTTGACACATAGTAAGTACCCAATAAACGTTAGCATTATTCATTCTTTCCTTCAATCTTTCAGCACATGTTTATGAAAAAATCCATCATTACTGCTAGGCATTGGATTAAATAGCACTGCATCAAATAACTCTGTGTTTGGTCAAGGCAGAAGTCTGTTACAAACAGACCTGCTCAATAAATAACATTCAATTTTTAATATTAGGACATTAAAATAAATACAGGTTCCTGAACATGGATTAAATTCAAAGGACTTAATAATAGCTAACACATACTAGGTAGCAAGAACTATTTAAAGCCCCACCTACATAGACTCATTTATTCCTCACAACAACCCTATGAAGTAGATACTGTAATTACTTCCGTTTTATGGATTCTTTTCAAACCAACAACTGAGGCCCAGAGAGGTTAAGAAACTTACCTCAGGGTCACACAGCTACTAGGTGGCAGACAGAGACTTAAACCCCGGACGATATGGTTTTGGGGTCTGTACTCTCAACACTCTACTTTGTTACCAATTAGATCGGTGTCTAGAAAATTTTTAAAAGTCAGTATAAAATACTTATAAGCCTAAAGCTCCTGTCTCCTTCCTCTTCCCTGCCCCCAATCTGGTCTTCCTCCCCTTTTTCCCTCCCTCTAGATGTTCCCTTATTGCCATGTTCTTTTCATGGACTCCTATATAGAACACAAAATGTACACCGAATGTTCATATACATACTGTCTTTTCTATTGTCTTGTCTAATCTCCTTTTTGAGAATTAAAAAAAAAAATCCTTACTCTGATTTATTTCAGAACTGCAAAGAAAACAGTAGTTGAGGCCAAAAATTTCACTATTAGTCAAGAACTTAAAACTCCTGTGTTATTCCCCTAACGCTGACAAGGGAACTTCCTTCTGTATGATTGGAAAATTCTACAAGCCCAGGTTAATCTAGATCTCAGCACATCCATCCTCAAAGAGCATGACTTACAAAAATAAGGAGCGTTATGTAATTTAATTAATATTTCTTAACTGCTTTGAAAACAGACAGCCTTAAGCATTATTCCCACGTATTTCCGAGTTATAAGGCTATTTTATAATGAAATGCAGAACACAAGTGCTCTAAGAAACTCCTTTGAAGGTGATCAGTTGACACCAATTTCTACTACTGAACTATTCTCTTTGCTATAAGACGAACATGTCTTATCAATGTATACCTATCACTAATCCGTGTTAAATGAATTCAGGAAGCCGATACTTGTCGGTTAGCACTTGTTATCATGAAGAAATAATTCACGTTCAAGTCGAGGATTATGAGGAACTGAAACACAGCCCTGGCTATGAGGATAAATAACATTAACATCCAAAGTTGGAGTTCTCATTCTAAGTCCCCAGAATTACTTATTTAGCAAGACAATTAAGGGCTAGCAAGTGAGAGAACAGCTAAATCTCCAGCACTCTGTTGGAAAAACAATTACCAAGTGAAAAGATTCACTAAGAGTATGACAATGGAAAAGGGCTGGGGGGAGCGGTTGCTGGAGTTTTGGGCCTTCGGGGAGGGCTGACAAACTAGAAATGCAGATATAATAAGGAAGTGGGAGAAAATATTTTTTTAAAGGCATAGAAAAGATAACGAAAGCTAGGACTCAAGTTCACAGGAAAGCCCCAACGCAGCCACCTTCTCCTCCTCCACTCTGCTATTTAGAGCAAAAAGCGCCTCAACCCTAAAGAAGGTTGGTTAAGCTGATGTTCCCAAGCCCTTGGCATCAGTTTTTCTATTGCTGCTATAACAAACTACCCCACATTTAGTGGCTTCAAACAACACAAATGTGTTATCTTCCAGCGCTGGAGGTCAGGAGTCTCATGTGGGTTGGCAAGACCGCATTCCTTCTAGCCTATTTTTCTAGGGCTTTCCTAGATCCTAGAGTCCCGAGTGTGTTTCTTGGTTCATGATACCTTCCCCCATATACAAAGAATGTCGCTTCAACCTCTGCTTCAATCACCATATCTCTTTATTACTCTGACCCTCCTATCTCCCTGTTTCCCTAATAGGGACTCTTGTGATTATATAGGGCCCATTCCCCTCTGACATCAGGAAACCTTCCTATCTTGTGATCCCTAGCTTAATCACATCTGCAAAGTCTCCTTTGCCATGTAAGGAGACAAAAGAATAGTTCCAAAAGAATACTTTTGGAAGCACAATTTTTGGCGTTCTTTTGGCAGCGTGCTCTCAATAAAATAAAAAGAGAATTTTGATAAACATCGTGTTAACCTCTCTGTTTGTAGCCTGAAACAGAACTCAAATACATGCATACATAGGTTCTGGGATTAGGACAGATAGATATCTCTGGAAGATTACTATTCTGTCCTCCACTCCCTTCTAGGAGACTTTTAGCTGGTTTTCATATTCCCATGGGGGAAATTTTTATTTTAACTATAGGGATACTATGACTTGAACTATCATTAATAACAAATGAAATGAAAAATTTAGTAAACAATTCTTACCAGTTTCCAATGAAACGAGGGTCATTCTGGTCAAGGTTAACAGGATTTCTGGGATCGACATAAAAACCAATAAGAAGTCCACCTAGTAAATATCCCACTGCAGGACCAAGTGCTCCCATGACATACATGATGGCTGAGAAGACAGAAGGGGAAGCATGAAATGCAGAAATGTTACTTAAGTTTCAAGAGTTGTCTAATTTCAGTCATACCACATATATATGTCACAGTT
Source organism: Mustela nigripes (assembly GCF_022355385.1). NCBI lineage: Eukaryota > Metazoa > Chordata > Mammalia > Carnivora > Mustelidae > Mustela > Mustela nigripes. The sequence continues at coordinate 135,020,793 of NC_081559.1, forward strand.
AAACCCAGGTAACAGCATCCAAAACCAGAGAACTTCAGCGATGTGTTTATATTTATATTTGGGTTTCAAATCATGCCCTTTATTTAGCTGCTACCTGTTGTCCTTTTGGAACGTCAGAATTATCTCTGGACAGCTTTTCAGTTGCTTTTGCTTTTGTTTTTTAATGTAAGTGCTCAGACCATACTCCAGACCCACTAAATTTGAATTTTTGAAAGTGCTAGTCAATGACCGGTCACTGGATAACCCAGAGCAGATAAAAGGCCATCTCAAGATTGAAAAATCAATAAATAAAAGGTCATCTCAAGATAAGAAAAAGAGAAAAAGTAGATGTAACTTGTCACAGTTGGAAGATTCCAACAGAATGAAGGAACTCAAGGCCAGATTCTGCCATGAAGCTGGATTTAAGTGAGTTGGCAAAGATGCTTAAGCACCTCAGATCATGAATATGTTTCAAATCACCACTTCAGTATCAAAGAAGAGCTCACAATGCATTTGGTGTATTGCTAATTGAGGAATCTTACTTAAAGATTAATAGATCTCCTTAAATGGCATCAGTGAAAAGATCCAAACAGTTAGCACCAACCCACAGCTGAATTAGAAAATAATTTTTTATGACCAAAGCAGGAGAGGAAGGAGTTGGTTGTGTCAGTAGATCAGAAAGTGTGAGGGGAAAAAAAAAAAAAAATGGCCATCCAAAATGGGCATATGGCAAAAAATAACAATAAATTCACTGTCATTCCTTTATACTTTTTTCACTGCCGTGATTTCAAATGAAAGAATAATTTTGTCAAATTTTAAATTTTGAGGTAGGATATGAAATTCCTTGGAAGTAGGAGAAAAATCTGGAGTGTGGCTAACACTCCAAACTTACTTTTTTTTCCCCCCTGTTAAAACTTACTTAATTGGAGAGAAATCTATAAACACTGTTAAGATGTTCCTGCGTTTAAGGCAGGCTGAACTCCCGTGTAACTTCTCATTTCTACTGCCAACATGCATTTAAACCACTGAATAAGTAACTGGTTTTCCATACCCTTTAAACAGTACTATATTTACCAAAAAGCAAAGTGAACTAGGCAGAATAGCTTCACCTTACTTTATCTTCTGCACCTCAATAAACTTTGAGTAAACTTGTACCTCTTGTTACTTATAACTACAGAGAGTAATTTAACACCTGCTCTCACTTTTCACACTATTTCAAAAGAGAAAGCACAGTGTTTATTTATCTTACAGAATCATCTGCTTGTGACAATAAGACATTAGGTGCTTCGACTTCTCCATTTGTGTTCGGAAATGGAGAACGGAAGAAAGCAGGGCCACAAGTAATCAGTATTCTTTTGGAAGCACAATTTTTGGCGTTCTTTTGGCAGCGTGCTCTCAATAAAATAAAAAGAGAATTTTGATAAACATCGTGTTAACCTATCTGTTTGTAGCCTGAAACAAAACTCAAGAAGAAAAAGTGCTTTTTCAGTCCCAGGTTTTCCATATGCATATGGAGATAAAATTCATGTTTACACCTCCAGGCAAACCAGCACCATTTACAACTTAAAACTGTAATGAGGCCAAAATGTGACATGAATCATCTTCCCAAAATAGTTCTTCTGGCATGAAAGAGACCGTCTTACAAACACAGACAGGGAAAAGGGTATTTCCGCCATACTGTTTATGCCTGGGGCACTTGGGTGCAGCATCTTGAAACGTCGAGCAGCAATGTGCGGGACGGGTGCTGGCAAGAGCTCGCGATGACACAGTGCATGGAAAACCAATTAAGTAACATTCACCCGAAAACTTTAACTACTTTGTAAAGTACAGAGAAAGCTTTCTATAAAATGCAGCTACATGATCCGAAGAAAAGTATTTGTAATGCGTAGCACAAACTGAGGCCAACTGAGTCATTCTCATAAATAAGTATATAAATAGATCTATATCATTGTACTGTGTGTTATACTATATAGAGTGTCCTAACTATACTACATATGCTATATCTGTGAATCGGCAAATATGGAACACTACAGAGAGAGATAGAGAATAACTTGTTGACATAGTCCCATCTCTAAATAAATCATGCTGGCCACTGAGCTAACATTTATTAATTGATTAACCAATGGCACTCATTCAGAGCTTATTAGAGGAGAAAACTGTCCATGCAGATTCGTATCACTCACTCTCCCCACTTTCCCAGGCCGAAATTCCCAATTTCTCTCTCTCTCTCTCTCTCTCTCACACACACACACACACACACACGCACACGCACACACATTGCCTAAAGAAAGTCTAAACTCCTCCATCTGGAGTTCAAGGGTAGGCCAGGTTGGCCTCCTGCTTCCATTTCAATCTTAAAACCTACCATCTGCACTCAGGGCTCCACACAGACTAACTCTCAAACAGGCCTGGACAGAGCCACCTCCCTTTCCTTGAGGACCCACAGTGCCCCCAGGTCTTCCTGTATGTGTGTGAATGCTACCCCTTCTTCAAGGCCCAACCAAGTCCAGCACTGCCCGTCCTCCCGAGTAGTCTCTGTCTCCTCAGAATCCCTGGTCATCTACTCCAGTGGCCTCCACCCCTTTTCATCATGCATCCCTAAAAAAAAAAAAAAGTCTTAAATATTTACCCACAATGTCCTTTTTATATGAATCTTGTGTATTTACCACTAGCCTCAGTCTCACAGCTCACACCTAACATATCAGTAAACCCTGCTGCTTCTACCATCAAATCATATCCAATACGCAGCTCCTGCTCCGTGACTCTACCTTGACCCAAGCCACCAAGGTTGCTCATCTGGAAGACTGCTCCAGCCTTCCAACCCATATCCCTGCTTCTGCCCTTCCTTCCCTACAACCCATTTTCTAACACGGCAGCTCTAACAATCCTCTAGAAACTTGAGCCACGTCATGTCTCTTCTTGGCTCACACCTTCCAGTGGCTTCCCACCTCACGTACAATAAAAGCCCAAATCCTTTTATGTGGCTACAAGGACCTGCCCTCGGGCTGGCCTCACCCACTAGCATCTCTCTGCTCCTCCTCCTATCCTTCTCCTTGTTCACGCAGCTGCAGTCAAATTGACCTTCTCCCTCTTCTTCACCCTGCCAGGCACCTTCCCACCTGAGGGTGTAAGCACTTGCTCGGTGTGGGTATGGGTGTGAGCGTGTAAAACTCTCCCCTCGGGTAGCCTCATGGTGCAATCCCTTACTTCCTCCAGGTAGTTATTCAAACTGTCCCTTCTCAACCGGCCTCGTTGGCCATCCTACCTAAAAATTCGAAACTTTGCCCCAAACTCTTCCCACTTTCTCTGCTTTCTTTTTCTCTTTAGTGCATGTTGGCACCCAACACACTCTACATTTCCTTCGTTCCTCTTGTGTACCGTCTGTCCTCCTCAACAAGAACGTAAGCTCCAGGAGGACAGGGATCTTGCCAGTGGTGTTAACTGACAAAGTAGTGCAGGAGGCACTCGAACCGGTTTGTTCCCGTTATCATTACTTCATCACTCCCAGTCAGTCCGTGAACGTGCTGCCATTAGTAACAACAGACGTCAGTGACAAAGGTCATCTTCAGTGTGTATCATCTCTGGAGATATTAGATAATCACTATCAAGTGGATAGTTTCATGTTTTTTTGACTATGTGCCATCAGATCTGAGTACAACTGTCACTGGTTTTCCCTCATGATGAGGAGCTTATACTGGGAGCCCAGGCTATGCAAAGCACTAGCAACAGAAACAGAACTAGAAGTTCCAACTTTCAAGAGCAGTCAAATTTCAGTCATATTACATATATATGTCACACGTAAACTCAGTGAACAGCGTCCAAAAACAAAGAACTTCAGAGACTGTGTCTGTGTTTATACTTGGGATTCGAATTGTGCCCTTATTTAGCTGTGATTGTTGTCTTTTAGAACATCAGATGCATCTGGAGAATTTTCTCTTGTGCCCCAAAGGACTGTCCTACATCCCTCCTGGATTGTACACAATTTAGCTTCGTACCCCTTTCAAAGAACCCTAGACCTTTCCATTCATCTGAAACTGAGTGTGCCCTGCTCTTCACTTCTACTTCTTTCTTCAAATGTTTATATCTTACCTTTTGAAGTAGCTCTTTACCTTCGACAGCAGGAGCCATTATGTATACAGGTCTATGCAGTGGTTAAATCCCAGACTACAGACTCCCAGGTTTGAATCCCTGCTTCCATCACACATATAAAGTGCTTAGCATATAACAAACATGAAGAAATATTAAGTGGCGTTTTTATATGTTGAATGCTCACCTATTCATTCTCTAACAAGTATTATTAAATATTAACTTTATATAGGTCAAATACATGCATTATTTAACAGAAGACATTTATCTTTATATTACCTTAATAAATTATCTTTTCTGGAGTCACTATTTTTGATCCAGGAATTAGTTTTGATAGAGGGCTGGGCAGATGGAAATGGGAAAAAGAATATCCAGACCTATTTTCTTCACACAAAGGCCAGTATAGACTCCTCCCAAAGCTAAGAATGTCCTTTGGCTATTATTCCTTTTTTTAACCTTCAGGTTTTTTTCTAATGATTACAAAATACAATATGAATTATTTGTAGAGAAATCTCTCAAGAGCACAAAAGCTTTAAAAAAATAATCACCAACAAGCCTTACCATCCAGATAATGATGGTAATAACAGTAATAAATATTTTTTACTATTCATACACTGTGTAAGTTTTTTAAGTAGGTGGAATTATACAGTAGTTATTGTTCTGTATTATGTTTCCCCATAATACCTCAAACATTTCTTCTGTCAATAAATTTTTCTGGAACATTTATTATGGCTAAATGTGTCATCACGTGGCTATGACGTACTTCCTTTAATAATACCTTACTGGTACCAACTGTCCTATCACCAATATCTGCTTGGGCCTATTCTTCTGAAGATTACATCAACCCTTTGTTATTACACATGATGCACAGAACTAGACCCCAATTGGAGGGTTATAACCTCCCACCCCAAACCAACCTTGGCTGGGTGAGCTTTTGTAGAGCTAAGAAGTCACTATTAAATGAAGGGGGCTGAGGGACACCTGGGTGGTTCAGTCAGGTAAGTGTCTGCCTTCGGCTCAGGTCATGATCCCAGGGTCCTGGGATGGAGCCCTCATTGTGCTCAGCGGGGAGTCTGCTTCTTTCCCTCTGTCCTCCCCCACACACCATACATACTCTCCCAGATAAATAAGTGAAATCTTTAAAAAATAAAAAATAAATAAATGAATGGGGCCTACATGGCCCCTTCACCAGGACGGGGCCAGTTCTTGGCCTTCACCTTGGACATCGTGGCTGGTTTGACGAAGAAACAACCTCTGAGGAAGGCTGACCCACCAACAACTTCATCACTGTCTCTACACCTGCTTCCAGCATCTAAACCTCCACCTTCCTTTCCCCAAGTCGTTTTACCTTTAGACTTTCCATTTCAATTTTCCCCTTAAATTATTTTTCACCCTGCTTTGTGATCATTTATGCTTCTTTACATTAAAGCACACTAACTTCTATTTTTAATCCCATTTACCTTCACATTTTTAACTTCTCTCCTGTAGATTTAACTTTTGTTCTAATCTAATACCTCTTTTTACTTTTACATCACAAACTCTTCTAGTCGCTGCTCTCTTACTTTATTTTGTAATGCATTTTATCTTTTTAAAAATTACTTTGCAGGGGTGCCTGGGTGACTCATCCTTACGTATCTGCCTTCGGCTCAGGTCATGATCCCAGGGTCCTGGGATTGAGCCCCGCCTCGGGCTCTCTGCTCCCCGGGAAGCCTGCTTCTCCTTCCCCCACTCCCTCTTCTTGTATTCCCTCTCTTGCTGTGTCTCTCTCTGTCAGATAAATAAATAAAATCTTTTAAAAGAATTAAAACTAAATAAAATAAATAAATAAATAAAAATAAAACCCCTTTTAAACATAAGAATTTCGATGTAAAATTAACTATCAAGTTTTCCTTCAAATTATTTGTTACCTACTATTTCTCATAACTTAAGTAAGTTTGCTTACATTTTTAGCCCTAATTATATTAGGTTAATTTTTTGAAGATTTTCTTTCTTTATTTATTTATTTGAGAGAGAGTGAGAGAAGAGAGTAAACATGCACATGCACATTCACATCCACTAGCAGGAGAGGGGCAAAGGGAGTGGGAGAAATGGACTCCAGAGTAGGAAGCCCTGTTCAGGGCGCAAACCCAAGGACCCTGGGATCATGACCTGAGACGAAGGCAGACACTTACCTGACTGAGCCACCAAGGGGCCCCTCGGCTAATATTTTATTTTTATAAACTCTCTTGATTTTAAACTTTGAATCTTCGTTATACTCCTGAATTTTTTGTAATTTTTCATATTCAGGGCTTTCTCTTTCCTTTCATATCCTTCGGACAACAGCTTCTCTTAACAGTCTTTATCTTAGTCTTCTCTTATATTTTGCTTGTTTTGTGATCGGTTTTGGTCCCAGCTCACTAGAAGCCATGCCTGGCCTCGTAGCTCAGCCAGGCTCATCTCCTCCACCATCTCTGCAGTCCTGCTCAGCTGCCCTGAATGGCTTTTCCAGTCAGTTAAGGATGGTAGTTGGAGAAACTGAGGGTTAATTCTCCCCTGGGCTCAAGGCTCACATTGCACATAGCATATCTGATCAGCTGGACGCCTTGACGGCTGTCTCACATGAGCCACTCACAAGAAAATGTGAGTTCTAAACCCCGGTCTCTGATGAGTAAGCACTGACTCTAAAACAAGCCAGGCCCCAGAGTGAGACAAACATGCCAGAGAGTTCTTCCTCATCCCGCTGCAGCTTGGCCTGGGGAAGGTCCTAGAGGTTGACCTTCCCAATGGCTACCCGAGAGAGGAGGCATAACAGCAGCCTGCAGAGCTCGCCTGCACCCGCTGCGCCCCTTCTTGAAGTTGATACCTCCACTTCTGGCAGAGTTAAAAGACATTCCTCTTCCCTTACCACAAAACCCCAACTTGACTCCACTGGTATTATCTCAAATAGGGTTGTTCTGTGGGTCAGCAGCAACCAGGGGGACAGCTCTCTAACTCTACCAAGTCCATGTTGTGTTACTCAACCTTCTCCTGAACCATAACAAATGATTCCAGAGCTCCTAATAAGGACCAGCCTGCCACAAGCTTTGCTGGACTTGAGAAACGAGGGGCTCAATCAAAATCAGCCAAGATCTTCACGTCACAGATCACTGGAGTCCCCTCCTTCCTTGCCTCAACCCCAAATGGTGAGTAGGGCTCCACATTTCCAGATCAGAGGTCACTCACTCATCCCAGGTGCTGTGTGACACCAGGCCCTGGGACAAGGAGGGCACCTTGCAAAGATCCATAAGATGGATACACAGTTGTCTAGAAGAGGAACAGGTAAAACCAACTATGATTCAAAACTCCAGGAAGAAGTGCAACAAGCACAGCGATACGCCATGGACCATGGGAGAGGAATGACTCATAATAACTAGCTGAGGAGGTAGGACAGAGAAGCCTTCATGGAAAAGATGACTTCTGACATAAGCCTGCAAATTAGGGGCGCCTGGGTGGCTCAGTGGGTTAAGCTTCTGCCTTCGATTCAGGTCATGATCTCGGGGTCCTGGGATTGAGCTCCATATTGGGCTCACTGCTCAGTGGGGAGCCTGCTTCCCCCCCCTCTCTGCCTGCCTCTCTGCCTACTTGAGATCTCTCGCTATCTGTCAAATAAATAAATAAGTAAATAAATCTTTCTTTCTTTTTTTTTTTTAAGTGTGGAATAAAGGACACTAGAGGCTAAAGGGCCCATGTGGGCAAAAGTATGCAAGGTTGGAAGTGCATGGTCTGTTCAAGGAACTGCAAGTGCCCCAGAGAAGAGTGACCACCACTGACTCTACCCTAGTCCGGTCCAGGAGTCTACGCACCTAGTCTTGTGCAGGCTGCCCAGTTGTTCCTCTCTGAGGACGGTGAGGATGGATGGCAGCATTGCACCAGCTTCCCCTACCATTCAGTGGCATTTAGAAATGCTTTTGTTGTTGTTTTTCACATGGCACTAGAGGTACAAGTTACTTCCACTGTGCGATTGAGGGTAGGCCCTGATATTGAGAATAGGAAGTCAGAGCACTGGTCCTTGGGCTCACCTGAGCACTTGATTGCCTCCCCCCACTCTCCTTTCCTCTCTCTTTCCTTCTGTTTCAGTCCCTGGAATATAGTCAGAAGTCCCAGCTACCACGTTACTGCCAAAGGCCTCTCCTTCCACCTCATTCCTGCTCTCCCTAGCTCTTGGGAGAATAATTCATTTCTCTTCATTTATGGGCAGAATTCAACTGGGTGGACATTTTTTTCTTTCTATCTGTTCAGTATCTATGTTCAATTTCTCTGCCCCCTTCTCTTGGCAAAAGCAAATCCATTTTCTTTTAGGCACCACCCACCCTTCACTGCACAGCCTCAATGGCCTCTCATCCATGGGCCCTGCCCCCCATGATTCACTGGTAGACATGTGGCCAAACCAGGCCAGTTGAATGTTATTCTCCCACATACCATTTGGCTCTCTCCCTTACATATCCGGATCTATATTCAAATATCATTCCTCAGAGAAGCCATAGCTCAGCACATATCTAAACAGGGCACCCCCTACCTCCCTCACCCCATCACTCTTTGTCACGTTACCCTGCTGGGGTTTTCATTACGGCAAAGACCACCAAATACCAACAGTTACATTTGTTTGTTTGCTGATTTGCTGTCTCTCCCACTGGAATGTCAGTTCCATGAGAACAAGAGCCTTTTTTTTTCCACTAATGCCTTATCAATGCCCGAACAGTGCTGACCAGAAGCACTAATAAATCTTGTTGAACAGAGAAGGGATGAAGACATGGACTTCCAATTTGAGTGAAGTAACAAAAGCAATCGAACGAAGTGGATTCGTCCTTGCAACATGACCTTGAAGAATCATCCATTGGTTCCTGTTCCCTAGACCACTGGGACTGTGCTATGCTTGCAAGCCATTCCTACCCACCTTCCCCATAATGTCCTTGGTTTGACAGCGCTGGCTTCTGTCATTTACAGCCACAGAGCCCTGATTCTTGTTCATAAAACACTTCCAGGCCTGACCCTTACTTCTGCCAGGCTTTCCAAGTTTAACACCCGCCCCAGCTGGGTTTCCCCAGTTCTCAGAGCCTTATTGCAATTGGCCTGGATTTGCTGTGCCCTCATTTGAACTTGGTGTCTAATTAATTAATCAGTTCCAGCTCCATGTTGCTCCTCACTTCTACTTTTCACCACTTGCTGTCCACCACTTCCCCCACATGCCCTCTGGCACAGGACCCACTCTCTCAGCTGCCTTACAAGGCCAGTAAATGTTTCTGAGAACTTGATGACAGGGTTTTGGGTTACAAGCAAAATTTAGGCTCAGTCCCAAGATCTGAGATTCACCCAGGATGGTCCCATGGAGAAACATATTGCATATGTGCCCATTAAACCCAGTCTAGGACATAGTGATAGGAAGTCACTATGAATATAGTTTGGTGGCACAGCTGCTACAGATAAGAGAGGACATGAAAGGCAATCCACACTTTACTGTGGTATCACAGCAATGACACCAACTCCCATTCAACTTGCACAATGTCTTGAAAATTAGCCCAAGTACTTCACAGCACCAGAGCACCCTATTTAAAAAGAGCATTCCCTCACTCATTCCTTCCACTCACAAGCAGAGGCAGATAAGAGACCTCTGCTTTTGGTTATTTGGAACAGCAACTTTTTTTTTCTTTTAAGTGATTCAGTTGTTTTGACACAGGCCTGACAGTCAAAAACAGCTGCCACAGCAGTCAGGATAGTCTATCACTTTGCTAGAACATCCAGAGAGCATCTTAGGTCACAAATGAGAAGGAAAAAGGGTTCAGGTGTGGTTTTTCCTCACTACCCTAGCAACCAATAGTTGGTTTAAATTCCCTGTCTTCCTTTAGAAATATTTTCAAAGTAGCTCATTTCTAAAAGGAAACACACAAGAACATACAGAAGCAGATGTTTACACTGAATTAATACCTGGGGCATGGGAGGGGGATTAATGGGCTATAGGGGCTATAGCTTTAAAACATCAAATTAGCCACCTGTGAGTGGCCACTATTTATCAACTCAATCCAGTCCTTAGAAAGGACTGCGAGGACAGCTGCCTTGAAAAGTCAATTTTTTAAAGTTATATTTTGGGGCAAAAGAAAATTATTATAAGTTAAGAATGGATTCCCTTACAACACAAGCAGATAATGTATACCAGAACAGTCAAAATATTCACGAACCCATGAGAAACTAATTTGACTAATTATCAAAGAAATAGAAGGTCCAAACAATGAAAGGCCATTCTACTAGAATAAACTAGCAAAGATTAAATTGTAAGAAGACTCAGTGCAGATATGAATCAGTGAATTCGCTCTTCTCACCCATTGCTGGTACAGAGTAACAACTAGTAGAAGCTTCTTGATAGCAATTCACCATATACTTCACAATGACATCTATCACTGCATATAGAAAAACAGAAATAACATTAAAAATAGTAACTAATTGGGGCACCTGGGTGGCTCAGTTGGTTAAGCCTCTGCTTCTTGATTTCAGCTCAGGTGGTGATCTCAGGGTTGTGAGATCGAACCCCAAGTCAGGCTCTGTGCTGAGCATGGAGCCTCCTTAAGATTCTCTCTCTTCCTCTCCCTCTGCCCCTCCCCATCTCTCTCTCTAAAAAAATAAAAATAGTGAAGTACATTTTGATTCACAACCCAACTATTAATTTTAATGTTACAGAGAGTTTTTATACCTTTAGGAAGCATGTATTTTTAAAATTTAACTGAAAATGAAGAGTACAAAATTCTGTGGACAGTGTGATCGTGTCAAAAAACACACCCTTTATTTTTTAAAGATTATTTATTTACTTATGTGAGAGAAAGAGAGTGAGTGAGAGAGAATATGGGCGAGATAAGGCACAGAAGGAGAAGCAGACTTCCTGCTCAGCCACCCAGGCGCCCCAAAAAACATACACTAAAAAAAAGACTGTCTACAGAAAAGCTACTAGAACCAATAAGTGGATTTAACAAGCAATGTTGCATGATACAAGATCAATATTTTAAAATTTATATTTCTATATGCAAGTAACAGAAATAAATACCATTTAGAATAAAATCATAAAATGTAAAATACTTAGAAATAAATCTGACAAAATACAGGAAACACCTATGCGCTTAAAATTACAAAACACTGCTAAAAGAAATTAAAGACAATCTAAATTAATGGAGAGATAAGCCTTGTTTGTGGGTCAAAGACCCAATATTGTTATGATTTCAACTCTTCCGGGGAACCTGGGTGGCTCAGCTGGTTAAGTGACTGCCCTCGGCTTAGGTCATGGTTCTGGCGTCCCAGGATCCAGTCCCACATTGGGCTCCCTGCTGTCTGCTTCTCCCTCTGACTCTCCCGCCCTCATGCTCTCTCTCTCTCACTCTCTCATTCTCTTTCTGAAATAAATAAATAAAATCTTTTTTAAAAAAAAGATATCAATTCTTCCAAAATGGATTGATAAATTCAACCCAATTCCAGTCAAAATGCCTGCGGACTTTTTTCTAGAATTAACAAACTGATTATAAAACTCAAAGAACATATGGAAATGCAAAGGACCTAGATTAGTCAAACTAATTTTGAAAAAGAGCAAAGTTAGAATTCTACTAAAACTACCCAATTTCAAGAATTATAAAGATACTTTAATCAAGGGGTACCTAGGTGGCTCAGTCATTAAGCGTCTGCCTTCAGCTCAGGTCATGATCCCAGGATCCAGGGATCAAGCCCCGCATCCGGCTCCCTACTCCTCAGGAAGCCTGCTTCTCCCTCTCCCACTCCTCCTGTTTATATTCCCTCTCTCACGCTCTCTCTCTGTCAAATAAATAAATAAAATCTTAAAAAAAAAAATACTGTAATCAAGACAATGTGTATTGGCTTGGGGCACCTGGGTGGCTCAGTGGGTTAAAGCCTCTGCCTTCGGCTCAGGTCATGATCTCAGGGTCCTGGGATTGAGCCCCGCATCGGGCTCTGCTCAGCGGGGAGCCCGCTTCCCCCCCACCCGCCCCCACCCACCTGCCTCTCTGCCTACTTGTGATTTCTGTCTGTCAAAAAAATAAATAAAATCTAAAAAAAAAAATACGTACTGGCTTAAAGATAGACAAGTAGATAAGTGAAATAAAAAACTAAGTCCAAAAACTAATTACTTGATTAATCAATTGATTAATTTAGTAAAAATAAAAAGGAAAATCCAGAAACAAACCCACACAGGTATAAGGACAAGTGACTAATGACAAAGGTATAAAGATAATCTTTTCAGCAAATGGTGCTGAAATCCATTAGATACCCATGTAGAAATTAACTCAAAATGAAGCATAGACCTAAAAACCTAAAACCTAAACCTATAAAATTTCTATGGGGAACACAACTGAGAAAAATATTCTTCAATGGAGAGTTTACCAAGGAAGATATATGAATAGCAAATATGCCCATGAAACATGGTTAGCATCACAAGTCACTGGGGAAGTGCAAATTAAAACCACAAGGAGATACCACTAAAACCCCCGTTCAGATGGTTAAAGTTACAAAGATAAATTAAACCAGGTATTGGTAAAGTTGTAAAGCAGGTAGAACTCCCCTACACTGCTGATGTGGAAAGCAGTGTGATAGTGTCTGAAGGAGATAAACGTATGCCTATCATGCAACCATTTCGCTCCAAGTACTTTCACAGGAGACATAGGAGTATATGTCCATACAAAGGGTTATGTAGAAATATTCCTAGCGGCTTTATTTGTCATAGCAAAAAAAAAAAAAAAAAAAGACAAAAAACCTGGAGATAACCAAAATGTCCATCAAGAGGTGAATGTTAGAGAGAGAGAGAAAGGTGAGTGGATGAACAGATCGTGGTATAGTAGTACAAGGAATGCTATTCAGCATCACGAAGGAACGAACTATGGTCACATGCTAAAACATGGATAAAGCTCAAAACAATTAGGCCAAGTGAGAAAAGGCAGACATAAAACAGTATATACTGTGTGGTTCCATTTATAAAATTCCAAAAACTGCAAACTAATCTAAAACAATTAAAAAAGCAGTTGCGGTGACCTGGGGGTGGGAGGAGTCTCCGGAGAAGGGAGAGGTTACAAAGAGGCTCAAGGAAGATTTGGCAATATTGGATATGTTCACATAGTCTCAACTGTGATGACAATTTCTGGGTGTGCGTGTCTGTCAAACCTTATCAAATCATATACTTTAATTATGTGCAGTTTGTTTTCTGTCCATTTTACCTCAGGATAAAAAGAGGACAATTGTTCTTAAAGTCGGTTCTGGGGACACATGGTTGGCTCTGTCCATTAAGCATCTGCCTTCAGTTCAGGTCAGAATCTCAGCACCCCGGGATCCAGTCTCGCATCTGGCTCCTTGCCTGCCGTTCGCCCTGCTTGTGTTGGCTCTCTCTCTCTCTCTCTTTCTCTCTGACAAGTAAATAAATAAAATCTTAAAAAAAAAAAAAAAAAGTGGGTTCTGGTGATGGTTGCATAATTCTGTAAAATTACTAAAAATCATTGAATTATACATTTTAAGTGGGTGAATTTTATGGCATGTAAATTATGCATCAGAGAGCCATAAAAAAGACTAGACTGCAACATATCCTGTATTGAAAGTTGTTAACTTGGGGTAGTGAAATTACAATGGGTTTTTGGGTGTTTTCCTCATAACTTTTCCAAAAGTGCTGTCAGAAAAAAAAAATTAATGTATCTTCTGGAATTAGTACTCTTATCTCTTTCAGCTACTAATATTCAATCATCAAATATATCATCTTTTTGTCAATTTATGATGAATATATTTTTAAAACTTAGAGGAAGTCTTGCCAGGGTAAGGGGCTTGTTTTATTTGTTCTTATATCTACAGGACTTTCTGCAGAGGCAGCAAACACATCGTGGGCTCCCAGCAAACTTCCAGTGAGTGAGGACACAGCATTTGTACAGCAGTACTACAATTTTTCTTCAGGTTGTTCTGCAGAAGGTGCCTGGGTGGCTCAGTTGTTAAGCATCTGCCTTCGGCTCAGGTCATGATCTCAGGGTCCTGGTATCGAGTCCCGTATTGGGCTCCCTGCTCAGTGGGGAGTCTCCTTCTCCCTTTGCCCCCTCAACACTCATTCTCCCAATATCTCTCTCTCTCACTCTTTCTCAAATAAGTAAATAAAATTGTTGAAAAAAAAAAAAAGATTGGTCTGCCCAATACTCAATGAGGACTCTTCCCAGCCTAAATTTAAATTAGGGGTAGAAAACAGCTTGCCAAACCCAATAAAATTGTATTGGAACACAGCGACATGCCTTCGTGGACATATTTGTGTGACTACTTACATCACAGCACCAGAGCTGAGTACTTGCTACAAAGACAGAATGGTCCTCAGACTAAAATATTTACCAAAGCAAGTCCTTTATGTAAGAACAAGTTTGCCAACCCTTGTAATAAATAATGACAGTTATTTACTGCATATTTACTGTTTCAAGTATCAGCTAAATGTTTGCACACATTGTTTTTTTAATTTTCGCCTCTTTCAGGTAGTTATAATTACGTAAGTTATGGCTAGAACTCACAGAGTTATGGGTGGGTTTTGTTTAAATGAATATCTGGAAAAGCCACTCTTTCATAAATGTTTCATTTCTAACAGCTTAGATAGATTAAAAATGTTTAAGGTAGAAGGAAGAAATATTTGTATAAAAAATTCATTTGTGAAGTTAATTTTTCCAGAAATGACAGTTTTTCAAAGATTCCATTTATAAGAGTGTATCTCTAAGTAATATTTCAGTTGAACTATAATCCACTGTGAAGTAAAATGACATCATAATTATTGTTTATTGACAATATTCTGTAAACTACACTAGGTACTCTGTAATTTTTGTAAATCTTGTTTGCTATTCAACACTAACAGCTTTCTGGGGAAAGAATATTGCCATTCCCAATTTACAGATGAGAAAGCTGAGTCCCTGAGAAGTTAAGATCAGCGATTAGTAAGTGGTAGAGCCAAAATTAGAATTTGGCTCTATCTAAAACCAAAGGCTATCCTTTTTCCATTTATGGACACGTGTCTCTAAAAAAAATTAATCCCTTAAGAACTGAAAATCCCAAAGTATTTTTGGAACTGTTGGTAGCAGGAGTCTTAAAAGCATTCTAAAGGAATGAGAAGTTCACTAGTTAAATTTCCATCTCTAGTCTCATCACTAATTGGCTGCCATAAGGATGGCAGAGAAATGTACATTATATGAAAAATACATTCCAAATATGTTGTATGACATTTATTTCAATAATTACAGTGAAGACTCAGAAGATGGTACCAGCTGTTAAAAGCAGATTGAATTTACCTCCTGGGAAGAGTAAGTCTCTGCCAGGAAGCACTTTCCAGGTAAACAGACATAGGTATGACACGCCTCCAGGTGGCTTTCCAGGCACTTGAAGAAGCAGGATTCCCATAGGAAAACCTAAAGTAATGCTCAGGCACAGGTGGAAAATGTCATGTGCAAATGTTCTTCTAGTCACTGGTATCACCATGGCCATCTATTGGATTTTACAGGCATTCAAGTGGTATAAATGTTTTAGGACACCTTTAATATTATCTCCCTTTTCTCTCATCAATACACAGGAATTAGTTCTAGTCGGTAAGACTGCTCATTGCAAAGCTTATTCCTGTATTTGAAAAAGTGTTAGCAGTCAAAGTCTACAGACACTGACAGCAGATCTATTACTAAAAGGTAACCTTGAGCATTTATTACATGTGAGATACTGTGTTAAATGCCTTTATACATATCTTGTACTTCATATTCACAGCAATCTGGTAAGGCAGCTACTAGTGTTGCCCTAATTTAGGGCATTTTCCTTTGTAGTCACCTCACTGATGAAATAATACAATCAATTCATCTGAATTAAAAATAGATAATCCTTGCTCTTTGTTATCTAACAATCACTTAATCTATAAATACAACAGATTTACCAAGTTAATATGCTTAAACACTTTATGTTTCTTCTATCACACAATATTTAGAGTAGTAGAATAAATTCTCATTTGGAAAGCTAGCCCATAGTCTACTTTTATAGGAAAAAACAACAAAAAAAAAAACGGCAGGCGCATCTGGGTGGCTCAGCCTATTAAATGTCCTATTCTTGACTTCAGCTCAGGTCATGATCTCAGGGTCACAAGATCAAGCCTCGCCTTCAGCTCTGAGCTGAGCGTGGAGCCTGCTTAAGATTCTTTCTCTCTCCTTCTCCCTCTACCCCTCTCCCCCCACTCAACTCCCCACTCACTCTCGCTCTCTAAGAAAGAAAAAAAAGAAAGGGGAAAGGGAGGGAGGACAGAAGGAAGGAAGGAAGGAAGGAATCAAGGTGGAAAATGACTGATCTGAAAGGAATGAAGGTGGAAAATGACTGATCTAATATCAGGTGTTTTGTTTCAAAATAAACAGTATTGCTCAATGTCCTGGGGGCAATTATGATTCAACTCAATATTTGAGAATATAAGAATATAAGAGCACTGGCTTTAGGAACAGATGTCTGTAGAGGTCTCAACTGGGAACTGGCTCCATGAACTTAGACAAGACAGCTAATCCTGCTAGACATGCTTCCTCATCTATTAATAGGGGATCATAATTTATCTACTTCTGAGAGTTATTGAGGGGATAAATGAGATAATGCACATAAAACCCTTAACACTTACTAAGTGCTCTGTCAATGTCAGCTATAACAATTATCATTATTACTTCTATTATTATATCTAACTTCATAGTTAAAATTATGATTCTGAGACAATACAGGATTTTAAAGTATCTTCAGAGCCACTAAAGGACGACGATGTTCTACTATTATTTTAGTGTTAAGTGTATTTTATTGTTTCCAAAGCCTTCCCATAGAGAATTCACAAATCTAGTGATCAGATCATCAGAATACTCAATTACTCGAACACTTTACTCCCTAATCATTAATCAATAGTTACTAGGTGAAAAAAAATAGTTACTAGGTGAAATTATATTGTCTGAAATAACTGGTGCTAAAATTATGAGTGATAAAAGGGCCATGCCCCTTCCTTCAAGAGTATATATGGAACTCTTTCTTGATGAACAAAAAAGAAAAGATAATTGCCAACATAAGACATTCTAGGACAAGTGCTAAATTGTGGTTCCAACAAGGATGAAGAGAGAAGGAGAGAAATGGGAGAAGAAAACTAATACTTTTTTTTTTTCATGTATCATTTTTTAAATTAGTATTTTCTTTTTTTTATTTTAATTTTTTATTTTTTATAAACATATATTTTTATCCCCAGGGGTACAGGTCTGTGAATCACCAGGTTTACACACTTCACAGCACTCACCAAATCACATACCCTCCCCAATGTCCATAACCCCACCCCCTTCTCCCAAACCCCCTCCCCCCGGCAACCCTCAGTTTGTCCTGCGAGATTAACAGATGAATGGATCAAGAACAGAAAACTAATACTTTTAAGAGCCTCCTCTGTGCTTTTTAAGCACAATAGCTAATTTTTCCCAAGAAAATACCTGAAAGATTAATGTAATTAGTTCCGACTTCACAGAAGGATTCTGACCTTGGGAATGTTAAGGAATATAAACAAGCCATGAAACTAGTAAAGAGAAGATTCAAGCCCAAGTCTGTCTGACTCCAGAATCCAAAACTTTACCCTCTAGCACATGGCTTCCCATGTCATTTAAATGAGGCAAAAAATTAAATCTTACTCAAAACCCAACAAATATCAAAATCAAACCATTTTTTAAAAAATCAAATTGTCATTAGTATTCTCCCAGAAAAAAATATTTATACATCAGCCAAATAATACCTGAGAAATCTCAACAGTAAGTCCTAATCTCTAACAAGAAAATCCTGAATTGTCACTGCAGCAATTGTAATTTTCAGAGCAAAGTTACCTTAGAGATGCTTTCATGAATTTACTATGTTAAATTTTTAAATTTACTCTCACACTTTGTCAAGCTCTCAAGGACATTTCCAGAGTAATCTCATCACTTATAGAGCCTTAATCCTGAGACCTGACTAGAGATAATATAGCTATTATGCAATATTTAATAGTTCAAAATGAGAAGTTAATATACTTCTAAAAATACCAAAGAAACTAGTATATAAAAATGCCAACTGTGATCATTAAAAATTGCTTTGAGTTCTGTCTAATTCTCTCATACTCTTTTTAAAACTTCTGCATTTTTTACCAGGGATGGTCTGAATAAATAACATCATTTGATATGTGGCAACTCTTTTTTATATTTTAGCCCATTCTCAACGATACTCATTTATCACAATCTTTTAAACCCCATGAACCCATCCAATCTGTCGGCTTTCAACTACCTTTAGGAAATTCCACTGATAGGTAAATATGATGAAGGAAAAAACAGATACTTCCTAAAAGCATTTTTTAAAAATAAGATTTCTAAGTTGTACCTAGTTAGCTTCAGTGCTTAAAGTACATATAATTAATATTATATACCAAGTTTTCATAAGTATCACGCATCTCTGCTGCTTAACTAATGGAGTTTTGGTAATGCTATTGATTAGTAAGGGAATTCAGAGACAATCGATTATTGATTCCCCTCAAGACAGTAAACTTTTCATGATTTAGCAAATGTACACACATGCATGCAAAACAAAGAAATGGAGAGCTAAGCCACATATCTGGCCATCTGGAACCCCTCGAAGAATCAACTTACCCAGAAATATCTAGATAATTGAGGGAAAACGATGTTTATATTAAATATTTGGGGAAAGTTAAGAATCCATTTCCTTGACTGTATATGATTTTGGAAGTAAGAGTAAACATTCGTTTAAAAATGTTAGTAGAGGGGCGCCTGGGTGGCTCAGCGGGTTAAAGCCTCTGCCTTTTGCTCAGGTCATGATCTCAGGGTCCTGGGATCTAGCCCCGCATTGGGCTCTCTGCTCAGCAGGGAGCCTGCTCCCCGCCCCCATCTCTCTGCCTGCTTCTCTGCCTACTTGTGATCTCTGTTAAATAAATAAATAAAATCTTTAAAAATAAAAAATAAATAAATAAAAATGTTAGTGGAGGGGTGCCTGGGTAGCTTGGTCAGGTAACTGTACGACCCATGACTTTGGCTCAGGTGATGATCTCATCCTCATGAGATTAAACCCTACTTCGGGCTCTAAACTCAGTAGAGAATCTGCTTGAGATTCTCTCTCTGCTACCCTTGTTCTCATATGCTCTTGCTCTCTCTCTCTAAAATATATAAATCTTTAAAATGTTAGCAGACTGGGGAGAGTCCGGTTGGCTCAGTTGGTAGAATATGCAAATCCTTATCTCAGGGTAGTGAGTTCAAGCCCCACATCAAGTTCAGAGCTTTAAAAAAAGTTAGTAGATCGAATTGGCAAAGCTGCCTCCATGAGAGGACGTATGGGAACTCCTTCATGACCCAGGGCTGAGCAGTTCTCCACCACGGACATGCCCTCATCTCTTCCCTACAAATATGGCCAATGCCCACAAACAACACCCAAAGAATGAAATCAAAGAGCCTTATGTCATTTCAGTTTATGGCATCTAGCACTAGACACATCTACCTCTTCTACGAAAAAGAACTAATATTATCCTTTTAATTTCTAATACAATGCTGGGGTGCCTGGGTGGCTCAGTGGGTTAAAGCCTCTGTCTTCAGCTCAGGTCATGATCCCAGAGTCCTGGAATAGAGCTCAGCAGGGAGCCTGCTTCCCTCTCTCTCTGCCTGCCTCTCTGCCTACTTGTGATCTCTCTCTCTCTGTCAAATAAATAAGTAAAATCTTTTTTAAAAAATCGAAAAAAAATTTTTTAAGAAGTTTAATTTCTAGTACAATGCTGATAAATCAAATTTCAGACCTATACGTGCCCTAAACTGACTTATCATTTCCCCCATTGGAAGTGGCTATGATTAATTTTATGTGTCAATTTTACTAGGCTAAGGGATGCCCAGAGAGCTGATAAAACATTATTTCTGGATGTGTCTGTAGTAAGGGCGTTTTCACAATATTAACATTTGAGTCAGTAGACAGAGTAAATAGGTCTACCCCCACTGGAAGGGCAGGCATCATCCAATCCTATGAGGGCAAAAATAGAATTAAACAGTGCAGGGAAGACAAAGTCTCTCCTCTCTCTCTCTATCTTTCTTCTTAAGCTGGACTATCTTTCCCTACCCTTACACATCAGAGCTCCTGGATCTTAGGTCTTCAGACTTCAGGAGTTACACCATCAGCTCCCAACATGCCAGGCTGTCAGACTTGAACTACATTATACTACGGCTTGCCTGGCTTCTAGCTTGCAGACAGCAGGCTGCGGGGCTTCTCGGCCCCCATAATCCTGTGCGCTAATTCCTATAATAAATCTATCCACCTGCCTACCTAGCTACCTAGCTACCTACCTGACTGTCTATCTATCTATCCCCTAATGGTTCTGTTTCTCTGAGGAGCACTAACACAGATTTGCTTCAAATCTCTCTTCCGTTGTCTCATGGTTACTGTGATTGAATCATATCCAGTCACTGACCTGAAAGCGTCTATTAACTTCACAGACAGCGCTCGTCATCGGCTTCTGCATCTGCTTATGCACCACCATAATTATTCAAGAGTGTCCACGTCAGGTAATAACATCAGCTCAGGCCCACAATCCCTCAGCCAAACCCTTGAGGCTAGGTGCAATGTGGAATTAAGAATTTTTCCATTTTTCAAAAGTAAAAAGGTGAGCGATGCTATCTATCACATAATTCCTCCCTGCGGAGTCCAGAATGGTGCTCCAAAATCAAACACACCGATGTTCTGGCAACAAAATGAATGAATAAGTGCAATTTATTTTTTTAAAAGATTTTGTTTATTTATTTAACAGAGAGAGAGAGAGATCACAAGTAGGCAGAGAGGCAGGCAGAGTGGGAGGGGGAGGCAGGCTCCCTGCTGAGCAGAGAGTCTGATGCGGGGCTGGATTCCAGGACCCTGAAATCATGACCTGAGCCAAAGGGAGAGGCTTAACCCACTGAGCCACCCAGGTGCCCTGAATAAGTGCAATTTAAAAACTGGTCCCTGGGGCACCTGGGAGGCTCAGTGGGTTAAAGCCTCTGCCTTTGGCTCAGGTCATGAACCTGGAACCTTGGGATTGAGCCCCATGTTAGGCTCTCTGCTCAGCAGGGAGTCTGCTTCTTCTCTCTCTCTCTGCCTGCCTCTCTGCCTGCTTGTGATCTCTCTGTCAAATAAATAAATAAAATCTTAAAAAAATAATAATAATAAAATAAAATAAATTTTAAAAAATAAAAACTGGTCCCTGCTTGGGCCTGCTTTTGCTATGAAATGGGTTGCAAAACTAACTTTTGGATTTCAATGTGTAACAGAATGAAGTAATGGTAGAGTAGTAGCAGCAATAGAAAATGTTTGCAACTGTTGTTCTAAGAATTGGTGTATAAGAACAGATGTCAAGTAACAACTACACTTCCTCTCACATAATCTCCCCAATAACTTCTATTATCTGTTACCCGAATTATTATCAAGAGGGTGCTTTACACAAACTAATTCTTCTAAATCCTATATTAAGCCCAATATAGTTATTAGCCCTTTATTTGACTGACCTTTTCTCTTTGAACATTACTTCTACCTCTCTTTGATTATAGGATTTAATATCAATTATATTGATATTATATAATATAATATATATTTATATATATAATATATAAATCAATATGATTATATTGATTTAATATCAATAGAGGTGTACAAAGAAAGTCCAGAGGTAGTTTTCTTTTAATCACATAATTTCAAATCATTTCAGTGCCTTCAGATAGCCACAGGACAAACCCTTAGGTTATTCACTAGTCCTTCTCCTTTGACCAGAATTACATGGTTAACAGTCATCCCTTTAAGGCAGCTTCGCTCCCTTCAGTGAATTTCTGTATACTCATCTCATAATTCTGAAATCTGTATTTATTCTGACTACCCTACAAGGAAACACTTGATTTAAAAAATAATAATAATAGAAGGTTTTGAAAGGGCTCCGAGTGTTCCTATTTAATTGGATAGTACTTTGCTGAGTCCATAACTAGCATACAGGAACCTGTGCAAATCTCATTACCTGTCCTCAGCCATAGTCACCCCAAGCAGCTTAAGTGATCCAGTCTTCCTCTCTGTTCACTCCATATTTACCCTAGTAATTTGGATTAGTTCTCATCCAGACCCCATCAGCTCAGCCTGAGAACTGCTGGCCTACATTATATCTTACGGGACCATCATAAACATGAGACTCCAAGAGTCAGAAACCTTGTAATATCTAAAACCAGAGTGACAATGCTGATAATCCCTTATACCTCCGGCGAACAGTTCATCGAATAAGCCTGGTATAAACTGATTACACATGTAATTATCATTTTTAATATTCATTTAGCTCAAACAATGAATCAGATACTACAACAATATAATGGATGATCATTTTATTCTTTAAATAAGATGCTTCCCAAACTTGCTTCTTAATTACAGAACAAAGAAGTCATTCTAACAAAAATCACAGTCTTCGTATAATCTAAAATTTACTCCTCATAAATATGAAACTCTTTGCTGTAGCAAGTGACTTAGTTTGGGCTCCCCCAGAGGCAGACCTTAAAACAAGGATTTGAGTGCAAGTAGTTTAGTATGATTCTGGAACTTATACACACAGTTTAGGGATCACACACCGAGTGCTGACCCATCTAAATATTCCGAAATATTCTCAAATCTATGTATTTATTTGCACACATGTAATAAGCTATTTCAGTTCTGTGTATGTCCATCCCCCAGAAATATGCTTTATTTTTCAGCAGTAGAAATTGTTATGGGAAATAACACTGCCTCTTGCCCAATGGGCCTCAGGCACCATATAGCACAATCACCCTATCTGCACAGTTGTTGGCTTCTCTTCTGTCCATTTATTTTGCATTCTGTCCACAATTTTGACTCTTACTGTCCAAAAAAGAGTATGCAAGAACTAGTACTGGACATGTGACCCCCCCCAAAAAAAAATTCTAGAAGGAGAATCAGCCTAGATGTTATAAGGCAAGTAAGTTTCTCTCTCTCTATTTTAAGTTTTATGTCTCTTGAGGGTCATCAAGTAAATAGTCAAGGACAATGAGAGTGAAGTCAGCGGGCACACAGGATGGGTGAAGGATGCCCTTTGATATTCTCAGGGTGTCACAGACATAACTGCGACTCAGGAAGACTCATCAGTGACTAGGAGAGTGGAACCAGAGAGAACTAAGGCCCAAGGCAGTCATGACTTAAGGGAATTTGAAGGGAACAGAGAGCCTTTGCCAAAACTGCCATTATATGACAGCGCGTTCTGTTCAGATGTCACTATCATTAAAAAAAAAAAAAAAAAAGGGAAAAGAAAAGGAGCACAGGGCTGGATTTTCCTGCTCTGCAGGCCATCGAATGGTCCAGAACTGAGGCTCCCTATCCCTGCTCCTCAACTCCCAGTCCCCAGAGAGTCTCCAATCACATCCACCTGCTCTTTCATTCCTTGCTTGCTGGGTCTCCATCACCACCGACCCCCTGGGAAGTTCAGAGGTGTTTGAGGGTAAGTTTCAAAGAGGCGGAAATTAGAGGTGAAAACATGCATTATCCAGCCAGCATTATCACTCTGTAGAAAGGGAGAAATGGAATTTCAAAATCTCTTGCAAAACCAGGACAGCAGCAGTCACAGTAAACTGAGAAAGCGCTCTCAATCCAATACACGAACGCACTGAGTCAGGGGCATGTTAGCTCAGGCTGCCGTAACAGAATGCCACGGACTGGCCAACTTAAACAACACACAACACAAGCATTTCCCCACAGTTCTGTGGACTAGAAATCTAAGATCAAGGTGCTAGCAGGACTGGATTCTGGTAAAACCTCTCTAGCTTTTTACTGTGTCTTCACGTGGCCTTTCCTCTATGCCCACGTGGGGAGAGAGAGAAACCTCTGGTATGGCTTCCTCTTATAAACTCACCAGTCCTATTGGATTAGGGCTTTACTCTTGACCTCCCTTAGCCCTAATTGTCTCCACTAAGGGCCTATCTCCAGATATAATCACATTGGAGGTTAGAGCTTCAACATGAAGGGGGAGGCGCACAGCAGACCCAATTTAGTTCATAACAGAAAGTGACACCTTCTTTGTTGTTGTTGTTGTTTTGTTTTTTTAAGATTTTATTTATTTATTTTTCAGACAGCAAGACAGCACAAGTAAAGAGAGCAACAGGTAGAGGGAGAGGGAGACGCAGGCTCCCCGTTAAGCAGGGAGCCTGATACAGGGCTCTTTCACAGGACCCCGGGATCATGACCTGAGCTGAAGGCAGATGCTTAACGAATCCCCAGTGAGAGCTTTTTAAAAATCATTATATTACTAAGTTATGGTCACTAAAAATTGTGCTTTGTTCATTTGGAGAAAAATAAACATTCATGATAAATATTCAGTATGTTAAAAAAAAAAAAAAAACACCTGAGATGGAGGTACCTGTGTGGCTCAGTTGGCTAAGTGTCTACCTTTGGCTCAGGTCATGATCCCAGGGTCCTGGGAATTGAGTCCTGCATCAGGCCCCCTGCTCAGTGGGGAGGCTGCTTCTCCCTCTCCCTCTGCCCCCTCCTTCTAGTGTTCACTCGCTCTGTCTCTCTCACTCACTGTCTTTCTCTCAAATAAATAAATAAAATCATAAGAAAAAAATACCTGAAATGTAATTTTTCCCTCCTTGTAAACCTGCAGTGCTGCTCTGTGGTTTCATCGCTGGACACACACAGCACTCCCATGGGGCCAGACACTGTGTCGGGTACTTCGGATCATGCTGATGACTGAAAAGTAGTAACTCCCCTCCAGGAGCTCACCGTTCAGTGGAATAGCATCCAGGTCATAAACGACAGGGGAATGTGCTCCCTGTCACTGAGATTTTACCAGCTGGACTTCACTGCATTTTAAAAAATCCTGCACTCAACAGTGTAATAGCTTTCTCTAATAACTGAATTACAAAACGCTTGCTTTGGGAGATATCCAAGCAAATATTGATCGGACCATTAAAAGAAGCTCAGACTCTCAGGATAAACAGTATAAATGGTAAAAATCAAAAACAAAGTTAATGAAGAAACGAAGCTGAAATTCTGTCTTTTCTTTCAAAAACAAACAAAAAAAAGAAGCTTTTTACTCATTCCAGCATCTATTTTTATCAAATATTAAAGATATATGAATTCATCAATCAATATCCCATATATTACCCATCTTCTGCAGAACATTGGGTGTTAGAAATGTAGGCACCCTCAGAAACAACTGCAGACCAGTGTTTCCCAAAATGACTTGGTAACATTTCTGTCTGTGACTCTCGTCAGCATCCTCCCCTGCTCTCAACTTACAAAGGCAAAAATGTGAACATTTTGGGTAAGGATGTATTTAAGCAAGATCTTCCAGGATGAGTAGAATTTGGACACAAAGAGGGCAGGAGGGCAAAGGTACTCATTTACAGAAATATGAAGGGAAATGACCATAAATAGGAGAAAGAATAGAATATATTTGGAGAGAATGAGTGAATGTGGAGATCCTTCAATGTCAGCCAAAGAAATTGGATTTTATCCTTAATCATGGAAGTGTTTTAGCAAAGGAAGGATAATAAGAAAAGTGGCATTTTAAGACATTACTCTGGCATCACTGTGTAAAGATTCAAAGAAACCAATGGACAAGAAAACCCGATAATCCAGGTGTGAAGTAGTAGAGAACTAAAGTAGGTTGGGGCAATGAACAGTGCTGGGAGAAATTTAGGAGAAAGAATTTCTAAGACTTGGTAAATTATAAGAGACTAAGAGGTTCACTGGCCTCAACAACGTGCGGCCAAGAAAGGGAAAGAATCACTAACAAAATTTAAAAGGTCAAGGAGAAAAGCTGGCTTCAGCGCAGAAGGAAATTCAAAGGGAACAAGCTCACAAAATGGTGAGGCGGAAACAGCAATCATAGGATTTGGTGTGGATACTGCCATGTATTTCCTTGGAAAATAGTCACGTAAATATGTTATTTTTAAGTAGCTTTTTTCCCTAATTATAAAGCAATCGAGTTCGGGGCAAACAAATTCGGAACCAAAAACAGAACCAAGAAAATGAAAAAGCATTCCAAATCGAAAACAAAAAAGCACTCCAAATCCTGCTACCCAGAGAGGACTACTTTAACACTGTGTCAATCCTTTCAGTATTTTTTCTATGTCAGTACTAACGAGGGGAAAGGGAGACAAGAGTACGGGGAGAACGACTGCGATTTGTTGACCGCCTAGTAACATTCCACACACACAGTCTAAGCTCTTGGTATGCCTTGACAGTTGAATATCCTTCACAATAGTATACATTCTTTACAACGATTGTAGGAGATAGATACTATATTATCTCTTCCTACAGATGAAGAAACTAGAGCCCAGAGAGCGTAAGAAACCTGTCCAAAGTAAACAGTTAGGCTCTGAGCCCAGGCAATGCAGCCTGACCTGGGATCCTAACCATCATGTATACCGCCCCATTATATATGTTTATATAAGCTATATCAAGTTGAACACATATAACGGAACCTGTATTCATTCATTCTTTCTTTAGCCAAGTCTGTAAGCTTTGCTGTTCATAAGAACACCAGAATTCCTTAGGAACAGTCCATTAAAGGAGTGGTTGCTATCTGACATATGCTCTTTAAATTAATTATTTTCCAAAAGAGAGGTGCCTGGGTGGCTCAGTCAGTTAAGCACTTGTTTTTGGCTCCTGTCATGATCCTGGAGTCCCAGGACCTGGGATTGAGCCCCGCCTTGGACTCCCTGCTCAGTGGGAAGTCGGCTTCTCCCTCTCCCTCTGCCCATGCTCACTCTCTCTTACTTACTCTCAAATAAATAAATAAAATCTGAAAGGAAGGAAGGAAGAAAAGGGAAGGGAAGAAAGGAAGAAGGAGGAGGAGGGAAGGAAGGAAGGAAGGAAGGAAGGAAGGAAGGAAGGAAGGAAGGAAGAAAGGGAGGAAGGAAAGAAAGTCATTTCTTGTTGAGACCAGTGTTTCCCAAAATGACTTGGTAACATTTCTGTCTGTGACTCTCGTCAGCATCCTCCCCTGCTCTCAGATGGCTCTCCCCTTCTTTTGCTCCTTCTACTCCCAAAAGACCAGCTTCAAACACCCCAATACCTTATGGCCTCAGACCATTGGACCTGCTGTAGCCTTTGCCTGGAAGCCTCATCTCCCCAGTGAGGTCTTCCCTAACGCCAGTCTCCTACAGTGTCCTTCCTGGTGCTCTTCGCCTTCAAAGCCCTGACCAAAAACGACATGGTGTACCACAGACCTCTGACACCAGGACTCTGTGTCTCACTGTAACCCCAGCACATGAAACACTGTGTGAGGAGAGAGGGCCGGCAGTACATAGTTCCTGAACGGATAAACTAGTGAACCAATTAACAAAGCCTACAAAACTGGTTCTAACAAATACAGGAAATTGTTGCCAGACTGGTGGCATCAGCAGTCACCTGGACACTTGATAGAAATGCAAATTCGCAGCACCCCCAGCCCCTCCCCCCTCCCCCCACATTTACTGACCCCAATCCACTAAGGGTGGGGACCAGCAATTAGGGTTTGAACAAGCCCTCTACGCGATTCTGATGCTGGTTAAAGTTTGAGGACCAGAGGTCTAGATTATCTTTAAGAAAAAATCATCCCGTGAAATTCTGGAACTCTCTTACCTATAAGCAATTCTCTTAAGGTGCTTTGGCCGTTTTACAAGGTAATGGACTAAATTCTCAAGTATCCTTAGGGTCTTAGAATTAGTATACATATGGCAACATACTGGTTTTTCCCTCCAATAGAATGAAAGCCCTAATTAACAAGAAATGTCCCACAGAGAATTAATCAGTTTAAGAGCTACCCCAGCACACTTGAGGGCAATTTTACTGTCGGTTATAACTTAGAAAAATCAGTTACCCCAGAACAATTAAAGCTCTCTCCAATAAAGGTTAAGTTCCTCGAAAACACACACACACACACACACACTTTCTCATCATGAATTAATCCTCAGTGATAATACAGAAAACCCAATTAATTTTAATATTGAGAAACATTCCAAAAGATAATTTATGTGCTCTCATTTTTATCTATTTCCACTTTCTGTTAAGTGAAAATGGACAATGGGGTAATTTTTAATAAAACTTTTTCTAGAAGATGCCAAGTCAAGTAAGCCTTATAAAATATAAAAAACCTGGAGTAGAAATATCATTTACAAATCACAACATGTCGAGGCCATCCACAATCTGGCCCAAATACGCTGTCATGCTCACCTACAAAGACTCTCTATTCTGCCAGACTGAGGACTTGAAGCCTCCAAATTGCGCTTTTCACACTTCGCCATCTTCCTGGTTTCTATTATAATGCATTTTGGTTATAAAAGATATATTATAATTGGGGCACCTGGGTGGCTCAGGGGGTTAAGCCGCTGCCTTCAGCTCAGGTCATGATCTCAGGGTCCTGGGATCGAATCCCACATCGGGCTCTCTGCTCAGCAGGGAGCCTGCTTCCTCCTCTCTCTCTGCCTGCCTCTCTGCCTACTTGTGATCTCTCTCTGTCAAATAAATAAATAAAATCTTTAAAAAAAAAATTAGAAATAAATAAAGAAATAAATAAATAAAATATATATTATAATAATATATGTAATAAATAATAATATTGCCTTATAATATATAAATGTATAATATAATACAATATATAATATAATATAATATACAATGATATATAATAAAATATATAACATATAATATAAATAATATAACCTTGATCCAGCCAGAACTTGTACTTCAGTCAAGCTGACTCCTAGCAAACCATGCCTGCCATACCACCGCAAAAAGCACCTCTCCTCTTGGGAGCTTGACAGCATCCAATGACAGGACAGGCCACCAGTTCCAGAACCACATGGACTGCACTATTGTCTTCTGATGCGTGTGAGCTCCACCTCCCCCTATGATTAGTTTCAGTGAAAGCCGAGAGTGGTACTAACACATTCTGCACCCTCCCTCCCCAGTTCCCCTTCGGAACCTACCCTCTCAAATCTTTGGCTCATCCCTCAGTTTCAGCCACACCCAAAGCTCTAGCTAAAAGACCTTTCCATGGGGTACCTGGAGGGCACAGTCGGATAAGCATCTCACTCTTGGGCTCAGGGCCTGGGATACAGCCCGCCCAGGGTAGAGTCTACTTAGGATACTCTCTCCCAGCTCCCCTTACCCCACCCCAAATAAATAAATAAATAAATAGCCTTCCCCATGGCTCTCAAGAGATTCCACTGACAAGTGAGTCCTGCCCTCACCTCCCCACCTCCCTGTCAGGGAAAGGGATAAGAGAGGGAGAAATCTGAGTGATTAGCCAGGAAGAAATCCTGTCATCTAGGAATCTTGTCTATAGGAAAAGGTGACAGCACCTTCCTTGTAAGGCTGGTCGGAGACCAGGAGAGATATTACATCTGACCAGGTGTATGTGAGTTTTTCACTGTCCTCTGGAAGTAAATATCAGAATTCCCAAGAGAAGGTGTAGGATAAAACCAGGCCTGGCACTAAAGCATTTTTGTTAGGATCTAAAATCTGTAACTTAAAACTCAATGAGACTTTAGGCTTCTTACTTACCACTTCATTTCCCTGTTGTTCTCAGTATTTGCGGATGCCTTTTTTGAGCTGCTATTTCCAAAGGCCAAAGAAAACCAAAGGAAGGGGATCATCTGTTCTCTAGTTAGAACATCAAACTAGAGGCTCCCCGCCCCACCCCGACACCTGAGGGTGAGTGTAGAAATGATGTAAAAACAGAGGTGCCTGGGTGGCTCAGTCGTTAAGCATCTGCCTTAGGCTCAGGTCATGATCTCAGGGTCCTGGGATCGAGCCCTGCATCGGGCTCCCTGCTTGGTGGGTAGCCTATTCTCCCTCTCCCACTCCCCTTGCTTGTGTTCCCTCTCTCGCTGTCACTCTCTGTGTGTCAAATAAATAAACAAAATCTTTAAAAAAAAAAAAAAAAAGATGTAAAAACAAAAGGGAGACAACCCCAGGGGAAGATAAGCAGGCATGTCAGAATTCTACTTTATCTGAAGGTACTCCTGCCAGAGAAGCCCGGAGATTCTGTCTGTGCTCTCCTTCACTAAAGGAGAGGGTAAGCCCTCAATCACAGGCTGCTTTATAAAGATAAATCTGTTGAGAGATCACATGTTAACTCCTCACCAGAGAAGGATCTTCTGAATGACCATAATTCAGACCTTCATGGTCCTAAAGGCAGCAATCACTGGTCATGAAAGATGACTTTGAGTTCATACCCTGAGACTACAGAGAATCAATCTTCACAATATTCTACATTTAAGGACAATTGTATTTTGAAAGATTGTCACTAGCCACATCCTACCAGCCACAGGACTTTACTGATCAGCTAGCAATCAATCTTTTTAAAAATATAGCTTGGAGCACAGGAAGATTTCTAAAATAAACAATTTTTGGAAAAGCCTTTCACTGGTAAGTCTCAGTGGCTACTCTATGTTCTCAAATATACTGCTACTGGCTTCCCTGAAAAGCCCGAGGAAGGAGAGAGAAAAGAGGAAAAGGCTCCTGTTTCCTTTGCCCCAAGACACAAATTGAGATGTGTCTGTCCTTAGGATCCCAACATAAGAGCAATTCCTAGTTTCCTATTTAGAATCGCTAGTTATATGAAATATACAGAGAGATTTATTAAAGTTATACTCAAACTAGGCAAAGGGATAAGTACAGTGAATCCTGCTGTGAGGTATCTCCATGCTTACCTTCATAGAATTCCAAATATGTTTCCTATGTGCATAAAGTTGTGAAAACTTCAGATTTCCAAAACAATACACAACCATCTATTTAACATACAATATTACACACCAGAATTCCAATATATGTACTAGAAACAGACCTCCCTCCCCCCACTTAAAATAGCATCCAGAAGCTCCCCCATTAAACACACCTGCTGGAAATGGGGACTAGCTCCACAACAGATAGAAAGCAAGATCCGAAAAGACTAAGCCATAGACATCCCTTTCAAAGGCAACTGTTGTTTCTGACTAGGATTCCTCTAGGACAAGTTTCCAAATCTGACAGATCAATAGGATCATCCAGGAAGTTTTTCAGAACTACAGACTCTAAGGTCTGACCACAGTCTGACTAAATTAGGCACCCTCGGAGACAGGTCCAGAGTTTGCATTTTTAAGGGAGCTCCCTGGGTAATTACGAGGTTCAGATATGTTTAAGAATTCCATCCTAGGGTTTTTGATGTCAGATTTGTGGACTGAGATTACATTTTACATGTCACGGTTCTTAAATATCCTTTAAGCCCCAGCTTACACGTGGCTTCCTCTTAACGATCTTACTGGCTGAGTACCTCCTCCCCCAATGTCATGCCATGCGATTTCTTGTGTTTATAACACTTGTCATGATTTGTAATTACTCATCGTTTACTTCTTTGTTGTCTCCCTTACTAAACTAAATTCCACAAAAGCAGTCCTGCTCTGCATCAAACCCCAGCCTTTGGCACAGAGTAGGTGTCTATAAACCTTTGATGAAAGAAAGGACATTGTACTCATCTCATTTCATCTTATTGACACCTGTGGGACACAGGTGCTGTCCAAGTTAATATTCCCAAGTTAATGAAATGAAACAGAACAGCTGGGTGGCTCAAGATCACCAGGTGATTATGTGGGGAGACCACATCTAACACCCAGACTCAGTTTTTTGGTTTTTTTTTTTTAGATTTTTATTTGTTTATTTGACAGACAAAGATCACAAGTAGGCAGGCAGAGAGAGAGGCAGGCAGAGAGGCAGGCAGAGAGAGAGGAAGAAGCAGGCTCCCTGTCAGGCAGAGAGCTCGATGCGGGGCTCATGACCTGAGCCGTAACCCACTGAGCAACCCAGGTGCCCCCAGGCTCAGTTTTCAGGTTTCCCCTCTCCTCTTTCCATCCTCCCCCGCTGCCTCCCTTCAGTGAATATCAAAATGTGGTTCTAACTTATTAATATCAAACTTATTAAAGAGGTGGGGCCTGTGTCTCAAAGTCTTTATTTTAGGGATGACAAGCCGTTGTGCAACTCAGAAACCTTGAACACATTCTGTTCACTTAACAGAGAAACAGGTACATGAAGTAGTGGGAAAATCTAAGTTCCTTGGAAAACACTGGCATAATAAATTCTAGTTTTAGTCAAAAGAAAAATGCATGTTATGAAAGGAAAACTATTCAGCTATTAAAAAAAAAAAACTTCAAAAAACTTATAGTATCCTTGACCAGAAAAGAATCCTTTACCAGAAAGAAAGGAAAGCACATTTAATGGAAACTTAGAATATAGAGGAGAGGTTAATGAATTAAATATAATTAGTTTATTCTAACCCAAGTAATTTGCAGGAAACTAAAAGGAGCATATAGAAAGATGAAATTCTGGAAATTAAGTGCATAAAAACATAACAATAATGTTCAAATGACTAAACTGGCCATTAAAAGTTTGATTTAACAATAATGAAATTAGAACCTGGTCCATTAGGGACTAGTAATATTTTGTTAAGATAGACTGTGGCATTTTTGTACTATTCATGGAGAACTGGTATTTAATCACAGCAGGTTTAGATTGTACAAAGTCACAAGGGGAATCAGTTACTAACTCTATTATCACACTGGCAATTAAAAAAAAAGAAGAAAAGAAAAGAAACCAGTGAATTTTTCAAATTATGTTGACACAAAGTCTACCTAACAAAAATCTCTAATGAAAGAATAATACAAAAGAGAGAATGAATCATAACAAATTAGGTAATAAAATCAGCAATAAAATGTCTAGCCATTTTAGAAAAAAACAGCGTTTTTACTGAGTAAGTAAATGAGCAGACACAGTAACCTTAGTAAGCATTTGACTGCAGGCCTCCTAGGGTCTTCTCTGAAACATTAATTCAAATTGACTCACATTAGAGCAGTCATAAGACTTTAAATCAGTAGGAGTAAATTAAAGCAAAGGGTAATAATCAACCAATAATGTTTTAAGAGTAAGGGAAGATCCCAGTAGGAACCCACAGGCTTGGTAGTAAGTTTGAATTGTGACATCAATGAATGGATTAATAGCTCTCGAATTAAAATCTCAGATGATGCCAAATAAAAAGAGAGAAGAAAACTCAAAAGGGAGAGAACCACTTATTAGCCAGACTCTGTGACCAGTGAGAAATAAATATCTGGAATCAGAATCTACATGTGAAATAAAAAAAAAAAAAAAAGAAAAGAAAAAAGAGGGGCGCCTGGGTGGCTCAGTGGGTTAAGCCTCTGCTTTCGGCTCGGGTCATGATCCCAGGGTTCTGGAATCGAGCCCCGCATCGGGCTCTCTGCTCAGCAGGGAGCCTGCTTTCCTTCCTCTCTCTCTGCCTGCCTCTCTGCCTACTTGTGATCTCTGTCTGTCAAGTAAAAAAAAAAAAAAAAAAAAAAAAAGGATCTACATGTGTGGGATTTTCATGGATGAATATGCTCCTAAGAGCTACAAAATACATTTTTGATAATCTTAGCTAAAGGATTCATAAGGAAGTGAAAACTTTAATATAAGAAATTCATCTTCCCACCTAGTAAAAAATAGGTATTCTAAGTTGTTACTTTTGCATAGCACTTCTTAAAGGAAGACAAACTACAGGTTTAAAACTGAACCAGCATTAAAAAAAAAAAAAAAAAAGAGCATGGTAGTGTAAAATCAAGGCATTAGGGGCGCCTGGGTGGCTCAGTGGGTTAGGCCACTGCCTACGGCTCAGGTCATGATCTCAGGGTCCTGGGATCGAGCCCCACATCAGGCTCTCTGCTCACCAGGGAGCCTGCTTCCTCCTCTCTCTCTCTGCCTGCCTCTCTGCCTACTTGTGATTTCTCTCTGTCAAATAAATAAATAAAATCTTTAAAAAAAAATAATAATAATAAATAAAAGGCATTAAAGAAAATGTACAGGGGTGCCTGGGTGGCTCAGTGGGTTAAAGCCTCTGCCTTCAGCTCGGGTCATGATCCCAGGGTCCTGGGATCGAGCCCCACATAGGGCTCTCTGCTCAGCAGGAAGCCTGCTTCCCCCCTCTCTCTGCTTGCCTCTGCCTATTTGTCAAATTAAAAGAAAAAAAAAAGAAAACAAAATGTACAATAATCAACAGGTGGGTTCCTGGGTGGCTCAGTTGGTTAAGCGACTGCCTTCGGCTCAGGTCATGATCCTGGAGTCCTGGGATCAAGTCCTGCGTCGGGCTCCAAGCTCCATGGGGAGCCTGCTTCTCCCTCTGACCTTCTCTCCTCTTGTGCTCTCTCTCACTGTCTCTCTCTCTCAAATAAATAAATAAACTCTTTAAAAAAATCAACATGTACTTTTTAACCAAATATCTCAGCTAGAGTATCTTTTAAGCATCAAAAGGATATCAACACTAAAAAGGAAAAGGAATATTTATTTTTTAACCCAAATACAGTTGCCAATGAAATGTGTAAATATTTTGTTTGGCATCTATGTTTTCTTAAAAAATTTACAACCAACCTATTAGAAACACAAATATGCCAAAAGAAAATTTGCAAAGACCTAAAAATCATTTGAGTCATTTAAAACCAGCTTGGTCAGAACATTTAAACACCCTGCCTCCCAGGCCTACTTATAAGATGATGATTATAATTACTATGTCATCATTATTATGCTAAGTTTAATCATCATTATTATTATTATACATTTTCCATGTATTGAAATACAGTACATGGGTTTTGTTTTTGTTTTTGTTCTTGCAATAAAGGTGGGTGAGCACTGCTCCTATTCCTTGTCCCCTGGAGGTCAGTAAGTAACCTCATTTGCAAGTTGACAGGACAAGGGAAGAGCAATGCATTACGGAACAGAGCAATGGCGACTGTCTCACAGTAACTCATGATCACAGGCCTCGTCAGCATTGGGCTCTTTCTAACCTGGTGAGTTCACAAGCTACAGACACAAAATAACCCCTGCTGAGAATTATAGCTGTATACAGCAAAGCACCTGTGTGTGGTTTCAATGTCAGAATTCCAGGCCAGAACAGGCCATTGCCCCCAGAGACCCAAACGGAGGCTCTGAGAGCTTAAGTAGGTATTCTGTACACAGTGAAATGGGCCAAACCGCAGGAAAGAGTCCCCAGAGAGCAAAGCTCAGCATCCTGGAAAAGTCATAATTAAGATCCAAACAGACAGTCCACTAGAATCCACAGGGAGTGAGAAGGGAGAAGGTCCCGGCTGTGAGCATGAATGGGAGCTATTAGGGCAAAGGCAAATTGGTTGAGAATTTAGGGTAGAAAGTGGAGTCTGTGGAGATTTTCTAAGACACTTGACTGGTTATTTTAAGTAACCAAAGCCTTAAAAGGGGTTTGGGAGGGAGCTGGTACTGTCAAGACAAAAGACAGCCAAATAATAACACTGATAACCCAACCATTACCTGTGATAGCATGGCCCAAATCACATGGTTCACTGATAGGAATCCAAACTTTATTTTAGATATCACTTTCCACTTTTTAAGCAAAAAATATTTATAAGAGTAATTAAGTATAGAACAAAAATCAATTAATTCAGCCTTTACTTCCTTTCTTTGCCCATGCAAACACTGAATGGAGCACAGACAGATAATAAACTCCCTACAGGGGCGCCTGGGTGGCTCGGTGGGTTAAAGCCTCTGCCTTTGGCTCAGGTCATGATCCCAGGGTCCTGGGATGGAGCCCCGCATCGGGATCTCTGCTCTGCAGGGAGCCTCCTTCCTCTGCTATCTCTGCCTGCCTCTCTGCCTACTTGGGATCTCTGTCAAATAAATACATAAAATATTAAAAAAATAAAATAAAATAAAATCACTACAGTCAGAGAAGGAAGGAAAAACAAAAGGCTTTGATAATAATCTATGAACTATCATTGACCCTGGAAAAATAAGAATTAGAAGAAATGTAAAAATTCCTACTCCAGCAATAGCAAGGTAAAGTCCTATTTCCAGGATACAGTATAAGCAACTTCTGAAAATGTACCCATTTCTTCCACTTGTTTTTTTTTTTCTCCTACACCCCCAACTCTCTCTCCCTCTCTCTTTCTTCCTCTCTCTCTCTTTCTCTGACACACACACACACACACACACACACACACACACACATACATAGACTATGTGCCCTCTATAAAAGAAGATAAGCAAGAAGGCCCATTTCTGTATTTCTGGGGCACTGGCTTTCTTTTATAATCCACCCAAACTTCCCATCCATAATAAACCCCATGAGCCATGATATCAGTAAGTGAGCCCAGGAAAGTGACTGGCCCACTCCAAGAACCACGAAAGGCTCTGGAGTTACACTCATACACAAGCACTTGCTGGTTGGAGAGCTGATCCGAGATTTTTAAGTCTAGAAAAGGACAAAAAAAAACATAACGATAGCCCATGAGCATGTGTGTTTAGGGCTACCTCCCCATGCTTCTCAGCAATTAAACTTGATTATAGCCAACAGCTCCCATTATAATTATCACAAGCCCATAGCAAGAGCATCTCATCAGGAAGCTATTTATAACCTGGAAGCTTTGTCTTCTTTCTCCCCATGGTCGCTCTTCACTTGATAGGGCAGATAACAGACGCTTCAGACCCAAGGAAGCAGAGTCCACATATCATTGTGGAGGGAGGGAGATGAAGTGGATACCTCCAGAAAAGGTGCTGGCCAGTCAGGAACAGCAGTGGACTGCTAGAAACCTCCTGTCTCATCCCACCTGGCTCAGGGCTAGCCTAACACCCCATGCCCCGAGTAGGCGTGGTCAATGCAGACACACTGAACATAGCTTGTGAGGCAGGCAACCTGTTCAGAAAAGCCACAAGAGGTCTGTACCCTGCCAGGAACAATGAAAGCTAACACCACTCTCTTCCTGAACAGGATTAATTCTTTAAAAAAAATAATAACAGCCCACCTTTTTTTTTTTTTTAAGTGTTTAACCATGTACCAGGCCACGTCCTGTTTTCAGTGCATCCCACACATTAATTCATAACTAGCCCACAATGATCTCAGGGTTAACAGAGTTGGGATCGGGCACAGAAAGGCCACAGAACCTGCCACAGGTTCTCGACTGGCCCTGGCGGAGCTGGGATTCAAACCCTGCTCCAGCAGCCACTCTCTTAACCAGAATGAACTGCCTTGAATATGCTAGCGTCTGGACCTATATAGTACAATAGGTCCGGAAGAAATCAGAGAGGACAGACACTCTCTGTATCAGACACACATCTCCATGTACCTCTAATCAGAGAGTATTTGAGAGGCTCTAATTCCAACCCATCAATTGACAAACCTGAAAAATGAAAACGTTGAGATGTTGAGGGACTTGCCAGAGGTCACACAGCTCACAGATCATCATCTTAAACCACCCAGAACAGATGAGTCAAACTAGATTATAAGTTCTTGGGGGATCAGGACCCACTTCGTAGGATTAGCTTTAGAAATACAGTATACAGTATATAGTCGGTCCCCTGTCCCACCGCTCCCATCCCTAATCAAGCTTTCAAAAATCACCACAGATTAGAAGTTTTCTGGTGGGATCACTACTAGATCATTTTACAAAGAGGGGAGCAGAGGTTACATGATTTCGTCAATGTCATGTCAGTAATTACAGTGGAAGTTTGTGTCAAATTACAAATTAGCCATCTGTATATTATTTAGCATTCCT
Source organism: Mustela nigripes (assembly GCF_022355385.1). Classification (NCBI taxonomy): domain Eukaryota; kingdom Metazoa; phylum Chordata; class Mammalia; order Carnivora; family Mustelidae; genus Mustela; species Mustela nigripes. The sequence goes on from NC_081559.1 coordinate 135,058,451, forward strand.
ACAAAACAGGATGACCCAGAAGGTCCAAGTCCTACATTAGTCATCCCCAAAGTGGTATGAAATGTCACATAAGTGAATAAATAAATGTCCCATGAGACTCCAAATAAGGATCTCTCCCTGACAACAATGGCTCTAGAAACTAAAAGGAAAGAAAGGGTGAATAAAAAAGAACAATGCACACCCAAAAACCTGAACTTAGAGATTAGGAGAACTTCCCTATCACTCTTCCTTTCTTGCATTAGCCACCAATGCCCTTCACTAATCCTAATTAAAGAAATTAAAACTAATTTCTTTGAAAGCTTCATAAGACTGAAATACCTAGAGATACTTTTTTGAATTAATTCTTTTTTTTAAAGATATTTATTTATTTATTTATTTATTTGACAGAGAGAGATCACAAGTAGACAGAGGGGCAGGCAGAGGAAGAGGGGAAGCAGACTTCCTGCCGAGCAGAGAACCTGATGTGGGGCTCGATCCCAGGACCCTGAGACCATGACCTGAGCTGAAGGCAAAGGCTTAACCCACTGAGCCACCCAGCACCCCCCTAGAGATACTTTTAAGACCAGCAAAGCGAAATTTCAGAATAACTATTCTAAGATTTATATTTGTATTTTTTTTTAAAAAGATTTATTTATCTAGGGGCGCCTGGGTGGCTCAGTGGAACCATCTGCCTTCGGCTCAGGTCATGATCCCAGGGTCCTGGGACCAAGGGCTCCCAGTCACCGAGAAGCCTTCTTCTCCCTCTTCCTCTGTCTACCACTCTCCCTGCTTGTGCTCTCTCTCTCTCTCTCAAGCAAATATTATTTATAATAATAAGGAAACAAATAATATTTACTTGAGAGAGAGCATGCACACAAGTCAGGGAAGGGCAAAGGGAGAAAATCCTTAAGCAGACTGCCCACGAGCACAGAGTCCCACGTGGGGCTCAATCCCATAACCCATGAGATCATAACCTGAGCCAAACCAAGAGTCAGAAGCCTAACCAACTGAGCCATCCCAGAGCCCCTAAGATTTATATTTGTATTTTTTTTAAGATTTTATTTATTTATTTGACAGATAGAGATCACAACTAAGCAGACAGGCAGGCAGAGAGGAAGAAGCAGGCTCCCCGCTGAGCAGAGAGCCCAATGCGGGGCTTGATCCCAGAACCCTGAGATCATGACCTGAGCCGAAGGCAGAGGCTCAACCCACTGAGCCACCAAGGCGCCCCTATATTTGTATTTTTAAGTAAGTCTTTTCCATGGGAAATTTTTCAGATTTACCTCAGGCAAATGTTTGCATCTGTTAAAAGTTGCTGCTACCCTTCATCTAAAAGGAAAGCCACAAAATTCAGTTCAAATCAGGAAAGTTTCCCTTTCCAGTTGAACTCCAACAGCATGTTTCTAGACAAAATACTGGCAAATAGCTTTCACCCAATAATACAAAGACACTTTGCAAATGAGGATTATTGGTCTATCTTTATACATTGATCAGAAGTAGATTTATTCAGATTAATATACATTTGAAATCTATGGCCAGAAAGCCTAATGTGTCAAATTCACTACACACAGTCTTGCTCACTTAAATTTCTCCCCTCTTCTTACAAAAAAAGAAAAGAAAAGAAGAGAAAAAGAAAGGGAAAAAAAAACCCTTAAAAGTTCCATTTCCTTCATAAGAATTCGAGACCAAAAAAATAAGAAAACATCTGACAAAACCAAATCCCATTATTATTACTATTACTAGTAAAGTATTATAGCCAAGAATTCCCACATGCTAGTCAGTCAGGAACTGTACAATTTAATTTCGAATGGTTGCAAATTATGTAATGTCATCCTGCTGAAAATATTAATTACATAAATATGCTCTTTTAAGCAAGAGTAACCTGCACCTGCCTTTCTAGGTTATATTAGGTAACAAGGATTAGCATTTTTGCAGGGTGACAGTTTCACAAGCAATCATAAATCTCAGAAGGGGAAGTAGACTCTGAATTTACCATCAGGTAATACATACTGTCTGAAAAAGAGCAAAAGGAGTGTCTGACTCTGGCTCAGTCAGTGGAGCATGTGATTCTTGATCTCGGGGTCCTGAGCTCAAACCCTACGTTGTGGGTTGAGTTTGCTCAAAAAAAAATTTTTTTTAAGGGGTGCCTGGGTGGCTGAGTCAGTTGAGTGTCCAGCTCTCGATTTTGGCTCAGGTTGTGATCTCAGGTCCTGGATGGGGCTCCCCGCTCATCAGGAAGTCGGCCTCCCCTCTCTTTCCCCCTCTGCCCCTCTCCCGGGCTTGTATGCTCACGTGCGCTCTCCCTCCCTCTCCCTCTCTCTCTCAAATAAATTAATAAAATCTAAGAACTAAAAATAAATAAATAATTTTTTTTAAAAAAATGCCTGGTTTCCCACAGGATAGCTGTCACATAAGATACCAGTCAAGCCACAGAGGGTAGATGAAGGGCTCAAGAGACTAGCTTCTAATGGCTCAAGGAAAAACAGAACAAACTACAACTTCTCTCCAGATCTAAGTACAAAGTTCCAGAACAAGACCATATGAAGACAGGCTGAGAAGAAACAGAACTAGAGAACTCAAGAGATGATAAGAATCTATAACACTGGGCACCTGAGTGGCTCAGTCAGTTAAGCATCTGCCTTAGGTCATGATCTCAGAGCCCTGGGATCTCAGAGTTGTGGGATCAAGTCCCACACTGGGCTCCCTACTCAGGTGGAATCTGCTTCTCCTCCTCCCTCTGTGTGCTCTCTCTTGGGTAAATAAATAAAATCTTTAAAGAAAAAAGAATCTAAGAAACCACTAGCCTTACCTCCTCACCTCATTTATAGATAATAAAAATAAGAAACTCAACCAAAATCACACCAGAAGTTTATAAACTTTTCTGTCCTCTCCTCTCTCCATAATGTTGATGCTTTAAGTTCAAGCTTTGGATGATGACCTTTGATGCTAGTTTTGCCACTTTTGAGATGACCTTGAGTGTACTTTTTAATCTGGATTTCCTCATCTATAAAATGTATATAGGGCACCTGGGTGGCTCACTTGCTTAAGTAACTGCCTTCAGCTCAGTTCATGATCCTGAAGTCTTGGGATCAAGTCCCACATTAGGCTCCCTGCTAGGCAGGGAATCTGCTTCTCCTGCTGACCTCTCTCCTCTCCTTCTCTCTCCCTCTCAAATAAATAAATAAAATCTTTGTTTAAAATGTATGTAAATATACATAAAATATATAAATACATAAAATATAAAAGCATATAAAATATAAAAGTAGCTGCCGATTTTTGACAAGGGAACCAAGACTACGCAATAGGTAAAGGAGACCATGTTCAACAATGATACTGGGAAACTAGATGTCCACATACAAAAGAAGGAAGATAGATCCTGACTTTACACCATATGCAAAATAACCCAAATCAAAAACCTACTCAAAAGACCAAAAATTATTAAACACCTAAAAGAAAACATAAGCCCCGAAACTAATAATACACTATATATTAACTAAATTGAATTTAAATTAAAAATTTTTAAAAAGAGGGGAGCCTGGGTGGACCTCAGCCTCTGCTTTCAGCTCAGGTCATGATCTCAGGGTCCTGGGATCGAGCCCCGCATCAGGCTCTCTGCCCAGCGGGGAGCCTGCTTCCCCCCTCTCTCTGTCTGCCTCTCTGACTACTTGTGATCTCTCTCTGTCAAATAAATAAAATCTTTTTTTAAAAAATTTTTTTAAAGAAAATATAGGGAGAAATATTCCAACACTGGATTTGGTAATGATTTCTTGGATATGACACCAAAAGCACAGGCAATAAAAAATAGACAAATGAAACTATACCAAACCTTAAAACTTTTGCACATGAAAGGAAACAATCAACAGAGTGAAAAACTAACCCATAGAATGGTATAAAATAATTGTAAATCATATATCTGATAAGGGGCAATATCCAGAATATTTAATAAAATTCTACAAGTCAACAACCATACAAAATAATCCAATTAAAAATGGCAAAATAGGGGCTCCTGAGTGGCTCAGTGGGTTAAAGCCTCTGCCTTCGGCTCAGGTCATGATCCCAGGACCCTAGGATCTCTTCAGGCTCTCTGCTCAGTAGGGAGCTTGCTTCCTCCTCTCTCTCTACCTGCCTCTCTGACTACTTGTGATCTCTGTCTGTCAAATAAATAAATAAAATCTTTAAAAATAAATAAATAAAAGTGACAAAACATTTAGACATTTCTCCAAAGAAAGTATAAACATATAAAACATATAAAAGGTATAAACATAGAAAACATATATGTTCCAAAGAACATATAAAAAGATGTTCAGTATCACTAACCATTAAGGAAATGCAAACCAAAACTACAATACAATATCAACTCACAGCCATCAAATTGGCCATTGGTCAAAAGAACAGAAGATAAGAGAAGTTGAAACCCCCAGGCTCTGTTGGTGGGAGTGTCAAATGGTGCAGTCATTATGGAAAATGGTGTGGAGGATCCTCAAAAAATGAAAAACAGAGTTATCATATGATCCAACAATTTCATTTGTGGGTATATATCCAAAAGAATTAAAAGCAGAATCTCAAAGAGGTATATTCACAGCAACATTATTCACAATAGCCAAGAAGTGGAAGAAACCCAAGTGTCCATCAACAGATGAATGTATTTTTAAAAATGGTATATGTATACAATGGAATATTAGCCATAAAAAATAATGGGAACTTGCCATTTGCAACAGTCTGAATGGATCTCAAATCCATCATACTAAGCAAAACAAGCAAGTCACAAAAGAAAAAACACTGTGTGATTCTACACATATGAAGTATCTAAAGTAGTCAAAACATTGGAAACAGAAAGTAGGAAGGTAGTTGCCAAGAATTAGGGGAGGGAGAATTACTGCTTAATGGTTACAGAGTTGCAGTGTTGCAAGGTGAGAAAGATAGAGATCTACTGTACAACAATGTGAAAATTCTGAACACTATTAACTTGTGCACTTAAAAATGGTTGATGGTGAGGCACCTGGGTGGCTTAGTTACTTAAGCGTCTGCCTCTGGCTCAGGTCATGATCCCTCAGTCCTGGGATTAAGCTCCATGTCAGGCTCCCTACTCAGCAGAGGAGTATGCTTCTTCCTCTCCTTCTGCCCCTCCCCCTGCTTGTTCTCTCTCTCAAATAAATAAACAATATATTTTAAAAGAAAATAAAATAAAAAATAAAATGTTGACAGTAAATTTAGTCTTATGTGTCTTTTACCACAATAGTAAAGAAGAAACGTAGCTGCTCCATAAAGTTTTTCTGAGAATAAAATAAGATGATAAAGAATTTAGCACAATGCCTGGTGTATGTCAAACACTCACGTTTCACTTAACACAAGATTCATCCATGTTGTAGATGATCATGTCAGGATTTCCCTTCCTTTTAAGGCCAAATAATATCCCATTGTATGCATACACCACTTTTTGTTTAGCCACTCGTGTGGAGAGACGCTTGGATTGCTTCCTCTTCTTGGCTATACTGAATGATGCTGTTATGATCTTGGGTGTGCAAATATCTATTGGAGACCCAGCTTTCAATTCTTTTGGATATATATATATATCTGGATGTGGGATTGTTGGCTCATATAGTAATTCTATTTTTAATTTCTAGAGGAGCTACCGTATTGCTTCATATAGAACAGATCCTTTAATCCTAGAGCCCAGGCTTCCTCACCTGTCAAATGATTATCTTTACAAATGGGGCTAAATGAAATGATCTCTGGGACTCATTTGGACTTGACTCTAGAGAGAACTCTGCCAGCCAGTCCAGCTCATGCCCTATTCTGTCTGATCACCCTTTGCAATGGAAAAACTTCTGATCCTCACTCTTCAAAATCATTTCCAATATACTCAGATCTTACATTTATGTACGGTCAAACCCCCAATTCACCACTAAGTCTCCTATATTGTTTAGAAAGAAAAAAGTAGAGCCAAGTGTGTTTGCTTTTCCCCCACCAAAGGGGCCTCATAAGATGAGCTCACCTGAAGTTGCACAGCTCACAGACATACCTCTGACACGCTGGGTTCCACCAACACAAAGGAACCCAACAGCACAGAGCCTTCAGAATGCAGAAAACAGTAAAGAAAGTGGCACTCCCTTTGGTTAATGTCAAAATGAATACCACTTGTCTAAGGCCACTTTCTTTTACTAAACTGAGCAGTGATCACCATGTCATAAGACTGTGGAATTCCAAACAGCCGCCACAGCTTATGAAATAGCCCAATCTGACATCTTGCTTTCACAAATGAGTAAGAGATGATAGGGTTCTTCCTGATAAAGTAGAACTTCAGCCAGCAGCTGGTCTGGACAGCAGGGGCTCCACCGGCAAGCCCAGACAGCAACTCCCCACCTGGGAAAAGCACCAAAGATGTACAGCCTGTAGACCCCTGCTGCTCCAAACATGGTCGTCAGACCAGGAGCACTGACCTCACCTGGGAGCGGATTAGAAATGCAGAATCGCAAGCCCCACTCCACACTTACAGAAGCAGCATCTGCATTTTGAAAAAACACCCCAGTGAGTCCAACGGTATTGAAGTTTCAGAAGGGCTGTTTCAGACTGCATACTTAAGAGACTTCAGAGCACTGGAAGGGGAGAGATCAATAAAATCATGCTTCAAAACTGTAGTACAAAAACTACTAAAAAGGCTGTTCTCCGTGCAGGTGGGCTAAATCAATCAAGTTGCACTCAACTGTCTTTTCGACGGCGAGGCTCTAAACTCTTCTGCTTGCCAGTTCGAATCTGAAGTTTTTTCTCAATGTCTGAAACTGACTAGTTTGTCTTAGGGGCCACAAGTGACAACCACCCGGCTGGTACAAATTCAGGAATCACTGACGGTACGACACAGATTAACTGCCCCAGGTATATGTGAGAGGTACTAACATCCCACCAAGACACTGTTGTGGGCCACAGATGCCACGTGGTTCTCAGTCCCTTCCTTGCATCCATTCTCGTTATTTCTCCAGGTGTCTTGGACCATTTCCTCAAATCCCTCCATCATCATTCTCCTTCCTATTAGCTTTCAGGAGAGACTATTTTTTTTATTTATTCGTTATTTGTACAGAGTCTACTTCCCAGAAGGATTTTATGAGGCTTACAAAGATGAACACATTACAAACAAGACAAGCAAAATTAAAGCAAAATAAAAAATGAGTTAAAAGTCTCAGAAGAGGGGCGCCTGGGTGGTTCAGTGGGTTAAAGCCTCTGCCTTCGGCTCAGGTCATGATCCCAGGGTCCTGGGATCGAGCCCCACATTGGGCTCTCTGCTCAGCAGGGAGCCTGCTTCCTCTCTCTCTCTCTCTCTCTCTCTGCCTCCCTCTCTGCCTACTTGTGATCTCTGTCTTAAAAAAAAAAAGTCTTAGGAGAGAATATATACTCCACATAATGTTCTTTTCTTGGCTCCCCACCCCCATGCCCCAGGACTGTTCCTCCCCAGGAAAGCAAAGGAAGATTAATGTGATGGATGAATTTTACAATAAACTGTGATGTTCAGCTCAACTCCTCCTTTTTGTCTCTTAGGAGTGAGTATGCACACACGGAGTAAAAATTCTGCCTTCTCCCTCTTGGCATAAATCTTAACCGGGGCTCCTCCAGACCTGGCCCCACCCGACATGGGGAGACCCAGGGCCGCTACACTGTTGAGGTCCAGCATTGCCTGTGGCTGGACGAATAGGTCTGTTCAGTGGTGGGACACTTACAATGTTTCTAAGAAGTGATTTCCTATACAATCCATCTGCACAAAGATATGAGCTTTCATTCCTCAATCTAAAAAAGTGATATTTTGGCCCCCACTTTATGTCTTTGACTAATTTCTAAAGGACCTCAGAGCTCAAGGGAGGGAAAGGGTACTATTTATTGGGCCCTTTCCAAATCCCAACCAAAAGGTCAGGCAAATTAATGCTATAAGCCACTGATGGTAGGTTATTAATACTGGTCAGGGAAAAAAAAAAAAAAAGTCCTGGGTTTTCCAGCTACTGAGACAAAAAGAAAAACACAACTGGCGTGGCTGACTCCTACAGCCAGAAGTCACTCAGCACTCACACCACCTTCATCTTCCTTGCCTTCCACTTCCATGTAGATGAGAAAACCCAACACTTGCCTTTCCCAAAATCATGTTAGCTAGAAGAGGCCAGGGGACTCCACCTGGCCAAGGGGACATCCTGGAGAGTTACAGGGGTTGCCTCCTCCACTTCCTCCCTGTAAGGAAAAGGATGCAGTGTTTCAGGTACAGGAGTCATCGGTAAGAAGAGCCCGGCAGGAAGAGAGAAAGCTGGCTGGTTGCTGAAGATAAATGAACCCCTAACTTGTCAAAACCACCTTGATATGTGGTTACACAGTCTGGGGAATGCTGAACTGAAAGATACATGTATGTATCTTTTGTTGTTTTTATTACTATAAATATAGATACAAATGTCATTTGTTCTACAATTTACAAACGTAAATTGTTCTAGAGAACGCTGCTAAAAACTGATCGAGATTTTTTCTATACAACAAAAAAAGGTATGTTGAGGGAGATAGGTACTCATGTTCATGTGGAAACAGGCTGGGAGACGTTAAGGGATTTGTCTAAAGTCTCACCACTGGCCTCTGGTAGAGCCAGACAAGATATGTTGAAGGGTTTTCATACCCAAAAATAACAATATAACTCCAAAGAGTACTATAGGTAGATAGATAGAGAGCTAGATAGACAGATATTTGCACACATATATGTTTATACTATGAAATCTTGATGAAATAGAACTCAACTGATTTCAGCCTCACTGTACTTTCAAAAGACTGAGGAAACCTCAAAAAAAAAAAAAAAAAAGAAGAAGAAGAAGAAGAAGAAGAAGCCACCAGCTATTTATCTTAAAATAATAAAATTACTTCTGAGGATGTCCTTGGACCAGTCTTCATTCACCAAACCCCCTGGCAGTCTGTGTGGGCAAACGAAGACCCACAGTGGTTTAAGTTGGGACAACACAGAGCCCCCTCAAACTTCAAGAGCTCTTGCTATGTTACAGTAGGTACAAATATATGTTGCATAAGCGTTCACACACTAAAGAAAGATAGCCATCAAAGGCTGATGCACAGAAAGCACCAGCTATGAAATCTTGGATTCTCAGAAAACTCAATTAATCAAAATATAACATTGCTGAAACGCTGAGCCAATCTACCCGTACAATGTTTCTAAGGAGTGATTTCCTATACAATGTCTTCATTTCCCACACACTGTTTCTTTACTTTTTCCAACTATAAAAAGATCTGGCTAGGGCTTTTCATACGCAGAAAGAGTAAAATATCTCCCTCCTCACTCTGCCCACTCTGTAGGAAGAGTCTGATTTCCACTTGAACAGAGCAGAGTGCTGCCTCTTACAGTTGGCAGAATGCTTGCACACATGTAATCCCATTTGGTCCTCAAAATATTACAGTGAGGGAAACAAATGTACTAATCTCCATGTGGAAACAGGCTGGGAGACGTGAAGGGATTTGTCTAAAGGCTCACCCCCGATCACTGGTAGAGCCAGACTAAAATACAGATCTTCTGCCTCTCAGGGAATGCTCTTTCTGAAGCACTGTGCCAATCCCGCCCCCTCTCTGTGGTGTGAAGTCGGGGCTCACACACTGGGGAGGTAGAAGGGCTGCACCCACGCTGCTTGGCCCATGGCCAGCGCATGGGCAATTATTACTTATCCTGAATATCCCTCAACCAGAGTTGTGGCTTTCTATTCTAGAAATGCATCCTTTTCTTCCCTTTTCCCACCTGCTTAACCATTCTCTCTCATTTCACTGTTGGTTCATTAATTTCTTGCCCTCAAAGGACCACATTTTCTCTCTCTCCTTGAAGTACAATGACAAATCATGGTCTAGTTACTAACCTTGCTTCTCAATAGCTACAAAGCTTTCTCTACCTTCCAGGTCAACACTAAACCTCTTTGCGGAAGGAGTTAGGGCATTTTACAGTTAAAGTTGCCACAATGTTAACATCAAACATTCAAAAGATCAAGACATACATTTACACTCCATTTCAATGGTTTTAATGTTAATTCAGATTATTTGGCCGTGCCCACCATTACGAACCTGGTACTTGCTTTTGTCTTTTTTCTCCAGTGATAATGTGAAGCTAGAAAGACTGACAGATTAAGAAAGGAATGGATAGTGGAAAAAGTAACATAGAACTCTTTTGTGGAAAACAACAAAGATATTAAACCGGTTATTTATTAGGAAGTAATCTTCCACCACAGTAGGTTAACATCTGTCATGTTCTAAGAATCACTTAGTAGTCTCTTACTTGAATTTATACAGAGGCTACCTATAAAACCCCGCTTGAAAGGTTTGAGAAGGATCTTGTTTTGATCATGTTTGATAACTGAAGGCCAGTTCTGCAACCTTCTGCAGCATTCTCACAGCTCTGCTGAACACGGCACAGCCCCGGGATTTCAGTCTCTCGGAGCCTCCTGGCAAAAAAAACAGGCAGCGAGGAAGGATGCTCTAGGGCTCTAGGGTCAGAGATGCGTGGGTTTGAAGCCCTTAAGCAAGTCACTCAAACTCTCTGAGCTTCAGTTTCCTCGTCCTTGAAACAGGGAAAATAATCCCAACTCATGAGGTCATTGAAAGAATATTAAATAAAATAATACAAGTAAGATTCCTGGTACTCAAACCATTGTGGCTTTTACTGAGTTCCATTAAATATGAAGGAGAATTCTCCTGAGTTTCCCAAAGAAGGTGTCCTAAGGCATTCATCAAAGATTTTTCAAAAAAAAAAAGTTGGAGGAGGAAGGGGAAGAAGAGGAATAGAAGAAAGAAAAACAAATACCCTTGGTGTAAATTTCTTCCCCTTGCATGCGTTTCACTTCACACGCCTCCCTAAAATTGCCAATATTTCCTTATGACACTGAAAGCTCTTCAGGCGCTGGGACGATGTCTCCTTTTCGGTCTTCCTAAAAGTAGCACAGTGCCCAGCACTTGCTGATTTTCTTCTCAGTGGGCAACCCCGACTAGAAAAATTAATTCTCAGGGCTCTTACTAGGAGACGTTCTCCCTTTGTGTATGGCTCTACTCTGGTTTTGAGGAAGCAAATTTGTGTGAATGGTTTCCAAGGAGTGGGGTGGGATATCCAAGTTTTCAAAGTAAATGGAAGGCAAAGATCAGCAAAAATAGAATAACAATTAGGATATTTGCAGAGCCAAGTTACCATTCTAAAGATCACTTTGGATTTTCAAAGGGAGAGATGCATGTTTACAATGGGAAGACCTAGCAATCACCCACTCAACCAAGTGATTAATTTTTTTTTTTAAGATTATTTATTTATTTATTTATTTGGCCGAGAGAGACTCAGTGAGAGAGGGAACACAAGCAGGGGAAGTGGGAGAGGGAGAAGCAGGCTCCCTGCAGAGCAGGAAGCCAGATGAGTGTTCCATCCCAGGACCCTGACCTGAGCCGAACGCAGATGCTTAACAACTGAGCCACCCAGGTACCCCCGCTGACGTGATTAATTTTTTTAATATTTTATTTATTTATTTGACAGAGACAGAGATCACAAGTAGGCAGAGAGGCAGTCAGAGAGAGAGGGGGAAAGCAGGCTCCCTGCTGAGCAAAGAGCCCGATGTGGGGCTGGATCCCAGGACTCTGGGATCATGACCTGAGCCGAAGGCAGAGGTTTAACCCACTGAGCCAGGTGCCCCCCAAGTGATTAAATTTAACATCACTAATGAATGGCCAGATACATGTAACATAAAACACACCACATTACCTTGAAGCAGTCTGACCAAAAATGTTTTGTCTGAATCTATTCAAACCTTTAGGCTGAACTGTCAGTACACAAGACATAGGGGGGGTGGAGGACAAGGTAAGGGACACCACAAGGAAATAATCACATAAATCTAGAATGTAGAACATTCTACATATAGACTAGACTTGTCCATTCAAAAAGTCTATATCATGAGAAAAGAAAAAAGCTAAGGCACTTTTCTAGATGATAAAACCGCTAAAAAGTTTAGGGGCCAAATGCAATGTATGAGAATCTTGGTTGCCTCCTGGCTGGCAAAATATATAGTTATTAAAGACATTGAGGGGACCATTGAAGAAATTTGAAGATGGACTGGATGTTTGATGATATTAAGGAATGATTATGAACTTAGTAAGTTAAAGTACCTGTTTGTATGTAAAAGAAAGTCCTTGTTCTTATAAGATACATGCTGGAAACTAGGGATGTCTATAATTACTTTCAAAGGGCTTAGCCCCCCAACCAAAACAAAATATTACTTACATACATACATACACACAGGTTGATAAAGTAAATATGAGAAAATGAGCAATTACTGAGTCTAGGTGTGGAAATACTGGTGTTCATGGACTGTTTCACATTTTCTAGATGTTTGAAATTTTTTGTAATAAATGTTAGAAAACAAGGAGGCAAAAGTAACAAGCAAGTTAGTGCTCTCTGCCCTGAATGAAATTTTCTTTCTCTTGTATTTAATAATAAAAATAAATTATAAAACTCTTGTCCTAATGTATTTGGGCCAGTTACTGGGGACTACACATGGTTCAGACACCCTCTACAATGGATTCTGGGGACAGAAGTTGTGCTGAGGAAAGAGCAGAGCCCTCTTAAAAGGGTATCATTTTGACTACCCTTTGAAACCTCGTTAGTCTCACACCAAAGATCCTAACAGCACATGGCTAATAAAATGATAAGTATAACTGATATTTTCTTCTTTACCATTTTTTTAATAAAATATAATCCTTTCTCTTCTTTTAGTTGGACTCCAGTATAGAAATAGAGAAAAACAAAGATCTCATCTAGCATGACTGCTCTTCACTCTTTTCAAGGGTTCAAATCCATCCCTTTAAAAGCTCAGTTTTGGGGCGCCTGGGTGGCTCAGTGGTTAAGCCGCTGCCTTCGGCTCAGGTCATGATCTCAGGGTCCTGGGATCGAGTCCCGCATCGGGCTCTCTGCTCAGCAGGGAGCCTGCTTCCTCCTCTCTCTCTCTCTCTGCCTGCCTCTCTGCCTACTTGTGATCTCTCTCTGTCAAAAAAAAAAATAAATAATCTTTAAAAAAAAAAAAAAAAAAAAAAAGCTCAGTTTTGAAGGGGCAGCTAGTACAGGGAGATGCTGACAACCACACAGATTTCCAGAAACTACATTTTCCAACCTACCACAACAGCTGCCCGGCCTCATATCAGCACCTCTATTTAACCCAAACACCCCCTCACAGGAGCGGCTTCATGCAAGTCAAATCACCAAATCCAAGAGCCACTTGTTACCAAGTTCATGTACTTAAGAGCCTTCACCCAGCAATAGAAATAGCTTTGAATTAACTTTACAACTTGTGATCTTGCTTCTGTATAAAGATAACATAGTCATCACTCAAGGTTTTTTGTTGTTGCTGTTGTTGTTGTTGTTTTTAAATGGTGAGGCAGGTGATTTTTAAGAAATACAGCTATGGAGGCAGCAAAGCATCTTTTATGTAGTCTAGGTACTCCATTAGACTTGCTGTGGGGGACAAGAATGAGAAGCAGCAGGGCATGAAAGCAGTAAATAATCCAAAACTTCACTCTGCACGCCAGGTACTTCTATTCCTTCCTGAACTTTCTAGAAGAACAGCCATTTGAAGATAAACTTGATAAAGGAGAGTTTTTACAAAGGCAGGCAGCAAGAGAAAGAAGCATGACCCCATAGTTAAAAGTTTGTATTACTCGGGAAAAGCGCGTGTAGTGTAGTCTGATGATTAGCCCACAGACCTCTCTACTATTTTTATTATCTTCCAAACTAAAACATACCACACTGAAGCTGAAATATAAAAACATAAAATAAACTGAAGCTTAATGCCTAAAATATACATGCAATATATATGACATTATATATATTATATGTGAGATATATATGATGAGATCCTATGTATATGTACATATTTTACATATATATGTATATACATACCATATATATATATATATATATATATATATATATATATATATAACAATCTCCTGGGAAATGTTGAAGTGTTTCCTTTTCACTGTTGAGTTTAAGCTTATTTGAGAAGACAGGAAAGTCTTACCTAGGTACAAGGATGCGTTTTCTTTCTTGACATTGTCATCTAAGTAGGTTGGTCCCAAGGTATAAATAGGTGTGGAACCCATCCCAATGAGAATCTGTGCACAAATGAATAAAGCCACATAGACCCAATGATTATTTCCTCCTGAGTCTTTCAGGCAGGCGGGAGGGTCCGAAGGCGCCGTGGAGTTGCCATTCTGACACAGGCCATCGTTTGAAGCCGAGGCATTCAACTCTTGGATCTGGTAGGGAGGCGAGATGAAGTGAGGTAAAGCAAAGAGAGCAGCCCCCACGGCAATGAAAAGTCCACCCACGGCCAGCCACAGGGGCCTCCGACCCCGGCCGCCAAAGTAGCTGACGAACACCACCACCACCAGGCTCCCAATGTCAAAGCAGCTGACCAGCAGCCCCGACTCAGAACTCTTCAGACTGTAACGCCTTTCGATGGTGGTGATGACACTGCTCAGGTACCCAGACACCATTAACGCCTGGATGAAGGTCAGAAAGCACATGCAAACCAGGAAGCAACGGGAATCAGTGAGGACCACATAGAGGCACCTTCTTCCCTGGAGCGTGGCCAAAGTGGAGGACACCGACACAGCTTTGCTGACTTCCGCCCTGTGGTTACAATCCATAAGCCCTGCCATCTCTGCGGAAGTGGAAGGAGCTGAGGGACTGGGGGCCAGTCGTCTTGGGCCTTGCTTCAACACCTGATGGCCCAAAGAATCTGTACAGCCCGTGGCTGGCTTGGCTCCTGCATTCGCAGGACTGAGGTCTGGCCGGCAGGAGGCGCTATTCAGGACCGGTAAACTCTTGGACCTAAAGGTCTCTGGGTCGCACTTCTCGTGGACAGCTCCTACTGTGGCTTGTGCTTCCAGCTGCTCTCCCGCCGGGGACTGCAGCCCAGTGCCTTCGTCCATGGCTCTTAAAATTCAGGTTCGACCGCTGATCGTACTCAGGGACTCCGGCGCTTTTCATCCACCAGCACGAGGGGCCGAAGTCGGGCCCACTCAGTCGTGCCCACCAGGGACCGGGGCTGGGGATACAGAGCCACGCAGCAGAGCATCCTCACCAGCAGAGAGGCACCCAGGGCATCCTGACCGCAGATGCGGCCCCGAGGCTCCGCAGCCGCGTGCCCCGGGTGGCAGGGGTCCGCGCAGTCCTGCGATGAGCCCCGCTCGGGGTCCACCTCGGGGCGGTAGCTCGCGGCAGGAGCGTTGCGCGTCCCGGGCGCATGCCCTCCGCCGCCGCGGCTCGGCTCGCCGCCAGGAGCGAGTACGCCCCGTGCCCAGAGTGGGGGCGCTTAGCGCTGTTGCCGGCGCTGCATACCGCCCCGCAGGCTGGGCCAGAGGCGCCCTGTCCTCGCCGCCTCGGCTTGCGACACCCTCAGGCGCAAAGATGCCAACCTGCAAAGCAGAGAGAGGGCGGTCAGCGAAGGGCAGCTGCGGCTGGGGCTGGCGTCCCGGCGCCCCGGGGGCCAGCGTTGGGTGACTCCAACAGTCCCAGATGGGACCGAGGGGCGAGCGAGGAGAGAAGCCCGGGAGGAGGAGGCGGCAGCAGGCTTGCAGCCTCTAGTGCCCGAACAATAAGCAGCAGGCGGTCGGCAGAGACCCTCCCTCATTGTCTACCGTGGACCTGCCCCCGCCCCGCCCCTTTTGCCTTAAACAGAGCATCTGCTTTTATATGTTAATAATTATCAACCTGGCAGCACTGACTCAGAAGCAGTGTCTTTTATTCGAGTGAACTAATTGCAACCTTTTGCTACTCCTACTCCATTACTCAAAATAGAAAATACCCAAAAGAACAAAGGAAAGTTTTTTTGTTGTGGGTTTTCGGTTTTGGGGGTGTTTTTGTGTTGTTTTTTTACAAACACAGTACATTCCTAGTACCGATTTTTTAAAAAGAAAAGAAGGGGGTAAAGCTACGTGTGTGGAAATGTATGTACACACTTGTGCGCAAGCACGTGTGCGCGACTGTATGCGAATCCGTCTGCTTCATCAATTAGAGACACGTATGCAAAGCCCAAAGCAGCCGCAAAAAGGTCAACGCGCCAGCCTCTTTATTCCCAACACTAAAAATAACCCCCCAGCCCGAAAGAACTATTCAGTTTCAAATACCAGGGGCATTTGAGGCTGCGGCCCACACCAAGTCCCAGCGCTCAGTGTCACGCGAAACCGAAAATCAGTTTGCTTTGCGGAGGGGTGGGGAAGCAACAACCAAACAAAGAGACGCGGCACGTTGTCACAGAGCTCACTAGGAGCCCACCGAGCAGTCCTGGCACGAGGGGGCCGCGAAGGAGGTGTGCTGTTTACATCGAGCGCACCCCGCGAGAGTGGGCCCGGGATGCGTGCGCGCGAGCGCGCGCGCGCGCACACACACACACACACACACACACACACACACCGGCGCGTATCTGTCAGAACCCCTCGCGCGATCCCGCATCCAGATCGAATTCAGCAAGAGGCGAAAACAGGTGTGTCCTCGGGGTAAACCCCCGCCCCTAATCTTAGGGACTCCCACTCCCGTCCTGCGGCTTGGGGTGATGTGCACCAGGTGGGAGACAAGAGCCGGACTTCGCCGCACTGGGTTTCATTTCGCGCTTTTGTGATGATGCTGAGAAGAAAGGAGGAAGGGTAAGGGAGAAAGGCGGAGAGCCCGGGTGGCCAGGGCGGCCGCTCCGGCGGCTCCCTCGGCTCCCTCGGCTCCCTCGGCTCCCTCGGCTCTGAGGGGCCAGACCTGCTCCCGGATTCCCGGCCTGCGAGCCGCTCACACCCCGGGCTTCCCCGCCGCCTCCTTGCCCAGGCGCCTTCCCGGGGAACCCCACCGGCGGCCGCGCGCGGAGCGGGGGAATCCCGGCAAACTCCCTCGGCGCTCCGCGGGCGACCGAACCGCTGCCGGCGCGGGCACCCACACCACAGCGCCGGCTCGGAGGGACACACGGTTCCTGGCAGGGAGCTCTCCGAGCCTGCGTGGAATCCCAGGGACACCCCTGCGCGCGCGCACACTCACACACACGCACACACACACGCGCACAACACGCGGGAGGACACCTCGCCGCGCTGCCCGGGCGCACAAGCCGTCGCTACTCACTCGCGAGTCTGTCGGTCAGAACGTCTGGCTGAGAGTGGAGCGGCGCGAAGTGGGGACTGTGGAGGTGCTGGAGTAGTTGGGAGCCGCCTGGGGAGGCAGCTTCAGTCCAGCGGCGGCGAAATCCGTGAATGAGACTGTGAGTCAGGCTGAACTCTTACCCCCACCCCTCGCCTGTCACCCAAGCCTCTCCAGACACTCGCGCACAGAGACGCGCCCGGAGCAGAGCAGCAGAGGGCGCAGGCGCGCGGGCGACCGCCCAGCCGGCCGAAGGGTGCCCTTCACCTGCGCGGTGGGGGAGACCGGGGAGCATTGAGGCCCCGAGGGAACAGGTCTCCCAGAAAGTCTGCTGCTGAGCCTGAGAGCCCACTAGGAATAAAGAAATTATTTCTGTTTGTTTTTCCGTGCCGTGGGCATCTACAGTGTCTAGGGACCAGAGTAGGCTCTGCGGACCAAAGATGAACAGGACAAGATCTCTGGACTGAGGAAACCTCTGTCTCCTGGAAGAAATACCCCCTAAGCAGCCTAAAACAACGAAGTAAGTTCTATACAGGATGCCACCGAAGAACCTAATATCCACTAGCCTCTTCCATCTTCATTTCCAAGGCTGAAGGAAAGCCAAGCACAAGAGCACGAGGTATGGTGCTCCAAGTGAGTAGGTAGAAGAGCCGCAGGGAGGTCGCACGGATGCAGCAGAGGACTGAACGGCAAGGGTGGCAGAATGGAAAAGGTCAGCAAGGGCTTCATAGGTTGTGTGCTGTCAGCACCGAAGGGCCGGTGACATTCTGCCTTGCTCCCCACAAAGCTGTGCTGGCAGTCGTGGGTGAATGGAGGCCCCACTGTGGGCCCTGAGGTGAGTTAAGAAGCATGGTCTTGGGAGAAAGATGGTTCTCCTCTCAGACAGCTTCGTTTTGACAGCCATAAACCTTTTTTTAAAAGATTTTTATTTATTTATTAGAGAGAGAGAGAGAACACAGAGGGAGAGTGAAAAGGAGAAGCAGACTCCCTGCTGAGCAGAGAACTCGCTGTGGAGCTTGATCCCAGGACCCTGGGATCATGACCTGAGCCAAAAGCAGATGCTAAACTGACGGAGCCACGCGAGGGCCCCCAACTTTTTTGATAGAAGACACACAGGAAGTCTGGACAAGGGATATGAATTAAGAATTAGCAGCCGATCAGTGGGTTAAAGCCTCTGCCTTCGGCTCAGGTCATGATCCCAGGGTCCTGGGATAGAGCCCCACGTCGGGCTCTCTGCTCTGCAGGGAGCCTGCTTCCTCCTCTCTCTCTCTCTCTCTGCCTGCCTCTCTGCCTACTTGTGATCTCTGTCTGCCAAATAAATAAATAAGATGTTTAAAAAAAAAAAAAAAAAGAATTAGCAGCAGATGGGGCACCTGGGTGGCTCAGTGGGTTAAGTCTCTGCCTTCAGCTCAGGTCATGGTCTCGGGGTCCTGGGGTCAAGCCCCGGATTGGGCTCCCTGCTCAGTGGGGAGCCTGCTTTGCGCCTCTCTCTGCCTGCCTCTCTGCCTAGTTATGATCTCTCTCTCTCTCTCTCTGTCAAATAAATAAATAAAATATTTAAAAAAAAAAAAAAAAAAGAAAAATTAGCAGCCAAAAGGTGGCTTTAGGGGAGTAAGGAAAATCAGGCGGACTGAGCAGAGGAAGGACAGGACCAGGGGTCAGCACAAAGAAAAGGAGAGGGGGAAAAGCTAAGGACACGCGATTAGAAGCAGTGGCCAGAGAGGTTTGCGATCAGAGAAGTCACAGACACCATAGCAGCAGAAAACTTTAAGGAGTTATCAGACGAGGGAAAGGCTCTAAAGAATGGAACAGGGAAAGCAGAAGGAGCCAACTCTTGGTTCCCACTCAGGTTGCGGGCTCATGTTGTGATCTCTTGGCTGTGGGATCAAGCCCTGCGTTGGCCTCAGCACTCAATGGGGAGTCTGTTTAAGATTCTTGCATTTTACCTCTGCCTCTCCCACTTGTGCACACAAACACTCTTTCTCTTTCTCTCTCACAAAAATAAATAAATCTTAAAGCAGAAGTCTCTTTAGGACCTGTATGAGGGATGACCTTGAACTATCAGTAAACTTCTCAAAGTCTAGGTCCAGAGAGCCATTCCAAGAAAAAGCTTGAATTCCTCTCTCCTTCCTCCCTTCTTGATTTTCATTCCCCATCTATGGACATTTTTCCCCCCAGGATGATTGGAAAGATCCATATTTCAGGGTTGACCTGAAGGAGGGGACTTTATCCCAGAGCCCAGAAGAATAATTAACACAAGATAATAAAAGCCAACATACTCACTGTAATGACACACCATCGAGGGTCCCCTTCAAAGCAGGTAGGATGGCAACCAGGTTCTCATTTCTTTACATTTATCTAAAAGACCTGGAGATCTGTTGTACAACATTGTACCTGCAGTCAATAAAAATGTACTGTGCACTTAAATTTTTGTTGAAGGTAAAAATAAAATTTTTTTGAGGGTAGGTCTCACTGTAAAAGTGTTCTTACCACAATAAAATAAAAGAAAAGAAAAAGAAACGAAAGACCTGAAACACTGACAGTTATAAATTACCTGTGGTGTAGTTCTGTGGTAGCAAAAGGCAAGCTAGCCTCTGGACAGCAGCATCCTTCTCCCCTTCCCCCACCCCTCTTCAGAAGGTCTGTGTCATCGGTGGCAAATGAACACTGTTTCATCTTTGTGGTGAATGCACAGGTGTCATTTATCCATGTTTCATCATGAGAAGATGCCCTAATTCTAAGCGGCACCATCATTTTATGTGCCACTAAGAAGAAAAAAAATGCTTCCAATTAGACTATGACACATGCCTTCACGATGAAAGAGAGCAAAAGAGGGCTCTGTTGCCACACTGCCTAAATTTAATTGTGGCTCTGCCATTTAGGGAAGTCTGGCCTTGGACAATTTCCCAAGCCTCTCTGCCTCAGTTTTCAAGCTGGGGTTCATCACAGTATCTGTCTCACAGGGTTGTCGTAAGCCGTCAATTAGAGAACATCGGCAAAATGCTTACAAAGAGTACCAAGGCTGATACTCTTAATGTCAGCCTTTGCTATAGATCTGCATTACTGTCTTTTCATTCATCTTATGCACAGTTTTTCCTCTCTGGTTGTCGGAAGGCAGGGGACCAAGAATCTTTCATTTCATGTGGGCCACATACTTCTCTAGAATTCATTAACATTCATTCCTATCTGGGAAATTATGGCCAGACTGATAAAATATCATATACCCCATAGGATCCACTATTTGGTTGTTTCTGTTTGCTTTGTTTCGTTTTTCATCTTTTGACCATACTGGTACCCCCCATCATTACTCAAATATGTATGAAAACTAAACAGTAATGATGCCCTTCATTTATCATAGTAGGACTCACTACCTATTTTACATACATTGTTTCACCTTCACTCCTCAGTATATATCATCAATTCTGTTGATAGAACAGAGAGCTGAGGTTCAAAGTGATCATCAACTTACTCTAAATCATTCGGCAGAGAAAGTACGGAGAGCCAAATCTAGATCACCCACATTCCAAGACCTGTACTCCTGGCAATGTACCTGTATTTTCTTGCAATTGTGCTTTACATAATTTTTAGGAAACCATCCACTGATTAAGATAAGCATGTCTCTATCGTGAAATATTTAAGTGAATGAAAGGATGAAGCAGTCTCAACAGAAACACTGCATTCCACCACTTTTTTTTTTTATTCCACCACTTTTAAGTAAAAACAGAAAACAAACTACCCAAAGAGCCATGGTCTCTGTACTGACTAGGATTCATGTTTTTTACAGGGCTGCCCAATTGTCTCATCACTAGCTATGGTTTCATTCCCAGCTCATGACTCCTCCCAGCCTTCTCTGCATTCCTCCCCTTTGACTAGGGAGCATCAAGGAACAAGTTTACCATAAAGCCCATCCCCCCACCCCCACTATATTCTGTTTTAAGGCTGAAAAATAACTGGACAGTAGCCTTCTTCTCTCACAGCCAGTCTTGCAAAAGAGAGGTTAAATCAAACCTGGCTTCCTGTAATTCCCAATCACAAACGCCCATAATAGAATTTTTATTTATTTATTTATTTATTTATTTATTTATTTACTTATTTATTTATTTGACAGAGAGAGACACAACGAGACAGGGAACACAAGCAGGAGGAATGGGAGAGGGAGAAGCAGGTTTCCCACCGACCAGAGAACCGGATATGGGGCTCAATCCCAGGACATTAGGATCATGACCTGAGCCGAAAGCAGACGCTTAACTAACTGAGCCACCCAGGCACCCCAATAGAATTCTTTTAATAAAAACACCAAAAGGTAGGTGCTATGTGTGGGACGATCGGTTGCTCAGAGCTCAAACATTCTTTCCTTAATGGAAAGACACTTTAGAAGAGTTTTTCGTAGAGTTCACTCAAATTACCTTCTCCCATATCTACCTTTTTTTGTTGTTGTTGCTGTGAGTGACATTTTTGATAATTATCTGACTGCAAAAAAAACCTCCAAAGCTCCAGGTTGAAGTGCTATACTATTTTTAATTATTACCAGTATTGGCTTTGGCATGTGTTGCAGCGGAGCTCGGTTTTGGCCAACTTTAAGTCTCCGTTGTCTTTGGCTGTCTGTGATACACTGACAATTGCTCCACTTGTACTTTTGTAACTAATGAATACAAAATGACCCAATACAAATACAATGTACCACTCGGGCCACCAGGAAAGTGACTTTGAAGGATTTAGTGTTCCATTTGGGGGCTACAAAACCTGCCATCAAGGAATTGGATTTAAATGAATTGTCTTCTAGCTTTCCCTTTGAGAAAATTAGAACTATTAGAGTCTTAGTTTGCCTACAGTGGGGAATGACCTGACAGATGCACATGTGTATGGGGGGAAATATAACATCTAAACAGGGCAATCCTTCTTCCTTCTTCCAGTTGGTGGTTTGTGAAATTTCACACCACAGGAAAATGTGACTTTTCAAGCAGAAAAGAATTATTGTAAGAGTTAGCTCATTTTGGACCCAGGATGGATTTTAACAACCAGGGAAGGAACTAGAAAATGCTCTAAAGAGAAGTAAGAGATGTATAGGTAAGCGAAAATACTCATTTTTCTCTCCATACTATGGCCATCTTTCTTCAGTCTTCCCTAAAGAAGAACAGTCTGAGAGTCAAGGAAAATTCTAGGAAGAATGTCTGAAGCCCAGACACAACTTCTACTAGTCTTAGAAAATGTCTTTTTATTAATATCTTTCACAGATAACAAAAAAGCAAAGCTGAGAATAAGCAAAGTAATCCAAGCTATCGAAAAACTAACAAAACAGGGCACCTGGGTGGTTCAGCCATTTAAGCATCCAACTCTTGAACTCAGCTGATCTCAGGGTTGTCAGTTCAAGCCCCACTTTGGGCTCCATGCTCAGCATGGAGCCTATTAAAAAAAAAAAGAAAAATCTAACAGAATTAGATCCCTTATATGCCACCAGAACAGGATCGTATTAGTCTCCTGCAATTTAAAGACCAATCCTGGGGTGCCTGTGTGGCTCGGTCAGTTAAGGGGATGACTCTGGATTTTGGTCAGGTCATGATCTCAGGGTGGTGAGATTGAGCTCCCTGTCAGGTTCAGCACTCATCACAGAATCTACTTGTCCCTTCCCCTCTGCTCCTCTCCCCTCACCCTCGCTCTTGTTCTCCATCTCTGTCTAAACGAAATAAATAAAATCTTTAAAAAAAAAAAAAAAAGAAGAAGAAGAAGAATGAAGGAAAGAAAGAAAAAAAGGGGAGGGGGTGCCTGGGTGGTTCAGTGGGTTAAAGTTTCTGCCTGTGGCTCAGGTCATGATCCCAGGGTCCTGGGATCGAGCCCCACATCAGGCTCTCTGCTCAGTAGGGAGCCTGCTTCCCCCTCTCTCTCTGCCTGCCTCTCTGTCTACTTGTGATCTCTGTCTGTCAAATAAGTAAATAAAATCTTAAAAAAAAAAAAAGCAAAGAGGGAGATATGAAAAGAAACACTTTGGGGCAGGACATCTCAGGCTGCTGGAATTGTTGAGGAACCAGTGGAAGGCTTCTAAGCAAAGCAGGAAGAGGATTAAGCAGAACTTCATGAAGATTAATTTCTCCGGAAGTGGTGGGTGCGATTGGAGTGGAGAGAGACCTAGAGGTAGAAAGACCATTCCCCAAACAATTAGGATAGTACAGACAAAACCATGACCTCAGGCTCTAATAAGTAAGGACTAGATCCTAGACCACTGTAGTTTTATGACATGGAAATGATTATTTTAAACTGGAAGGATTTTAGGGATTGTGTAGCCAAAAATTTACAAACCTATGGCCACACTGAACTGATGATAAAGTCTACTTATTTATACATATTTTCAGTTTTCAGATTTCACTTGAGAGATTTCAGATGAAAGATCCAGATTTCTGCATTCTTGATATTTGGTATTTGCCACATTGGGTTCCAGGCCCTCAGTTACCTGTCTGGTCCCTAAAAGCCTCTTAGTTTAAGATCTCTTGATTTAGGCCAAACTTTGTACTGCCATCCCTATCCCAATCTTGAAGATGAAGGAACTGAAATGCAAGAAAGGTGATTTTCTTAAAGTTTCACTGGCAAAGTCAACAAGGAATGACATGGTACAGGGATAATTTTACTTTGTACAGCAGCTTGAAATATATTGTCTCTTCCTCACAGCTCTAAAAGATAAACATCACTACACCCAAAACTAAGGTAACATTGCGTGTCAACTACACATCAATAAAAAAACAAACATAGGGACACCTGGGTGGCTCAGTTGGTTAAGCCGCTGCCTTCGGCTCAGGTCATGATCCCAGTGTCCTGGGATCGAGTCCCACATCGGGCTCCTTGCTCAGCGGGGAGCCTGCTTCTCTCTCTGTCTCTGCCTGCCACTCTGTCTGCATGTGCTTGCTCTCGCTCTCGCTCTCTCTCTCTGACAAATAAATAAATTTTAAAAAAATTTTTAAAAAAAAGACTTCCAACTTAAAAAAAAAAAAAAAACGTAGACATCATTATTCCCTTTTCATAGAGGAGGGAGAGGGGGTTGAGAGAGAAACAAACTAGGTAACTTGACCAAAATCACACAGCTGATCAGCAGTGGAGACAATGTTTAATTAAACCCACATCCATCCTAGTCCTTTTATCACACAATAATATAAGATCCTGTAAGACAAACCCACAGAAAATTTGGGCTGGATATCGACTGGCTGTGTGATAGCAGGGATGTTACTCCACCTCTCTTGAGTTCAGCTTTTTGGTCTCTAAACTGAACCAGAGGTGGGGGAGGGGTCGAGGGGGTGGGAATGCCTGGATGGCTCAGTCAGTTAAGCATCTGCCTTCTGCTCGGGTCATGATCTCAGGGTCCTGGGATCGAGTCCCACATGGGGCGCCCTGCTCAGCAGGGAGTCTGCTTCTCCCTCACCCTCTGCCCCTCCTCAACCCCCATCTTTGCTCTTATTCTCTGTCTCAAATAAAATCTTTAAAAATAAATAAATAAAAATAAAAAATAATAAGCTGACATGAATGTGTATCCAACAGCGGTTCACACACAGTAGGAATTACAGTTCCTATGTATTGGACGCTCACTTGTGCCAGATGTTGTGCTAAGCTCCACCCTCCATCATAAAATGGGTGCTGTTATCCACGTTTTGATGAGATTTACAAAAAATGCAACACCACTGAGTTGTGAAGAACAGTCTCGATTTGCCGCCTGGTCCAGTTTCTTTGTCTCAACCACACCCTCCACTAATCTTCTGATGGGGCACAGCATATCCATTAGGTGCTTTTCTCCTCTGATCTCAGTAATTTAGATTTTTTTTTTAACTTAGACATGTTCTTAGAATCAAAACTGTTACATAAGCCAACAAATACACTATGGTTCTTAGACATCTATCTAAATCCTATTATGGGCTGAATTATGTCCCCTTCAAAATTTATATGTTGAAGTCCTACTCCCAGTACCTCAGACTGGGACTGTATTTGGTAATAGGAACTATAAAGTTAAAGTGGTAATTAAGCTGAATTGAGGTCTTTATGGTGGGTTCTCACCCAATATGACTGGTATCCTTATAAGAAGAAGAAATTTGAACACAGACATGTACCAAGGGAAAACGTTGTGAGGACTCAGGGAGAACACAGTTGGCCACCTACAAGCTGAGGAGAGAGGCCTCAGAGGAAACCAGCCCTCTGACTGACAACCTTGATCTCTGACTTCTAGCCTCCAGAACTATGAGAAAATAAATTCCTGTGGTTTAAGTCATACAATCTGTTCTACTTTGTATGGTAGTCCTAGAAAATTAATACAAGTATTGATTTTTTTAAGTCAAATATTTTAAAATTATAATAGCTAATAACTTCTTAAAAAGTTAATTCTTAAAGAAATTTCAGGATTTTAAAGACTTCCGACAATAAGGGAAAGTAGTTAAAAACTTTCTTGTGATTCACTTCTTAGAATAAATTAGAAGGAAATGATTTGAGAGAAAATCCTATGACACATGTCAATCAGAGGATATGGTCTCATAGAGCATGGGTTTTTTGTTGTTGTTGTTGTTGTTTAGATTTTGTGTATTTATTTAAGAGAGGAAGAGAGAGAGCACAAAAGCAGAGGGAGAGGTAGACTCCCCACTGAGCACAGAGCTGAACATGGGGCTGCATCCCAGAACCCTAGGATCATGACCTGAGCTGAAGGCAGACACTCAACCAACTGAGCCACCCAGGCACCCCTAGGGTGTGTTTTAATATGTGATAAATGTTACAAAGATTGGTAGGGAAAAAGTAGGGTTTAGGACATATTAAAAAATAAAAGCAATTTACATCAAAGTAATATAATCCATAAGTAAACAATTTAAAAGAAGAAGAAAGTCAAACAGATGTGCCCAGTTGAAGAAGAAATGAAATATAGTATACCCATGTCTAAAATAGAAATACTTATCACAAATCTTAAAACCTCCCTAGGAATGTCCACAATAGCCGAACTATGGAAGAGACTAGATGTCCATCAACAGATGAATGGATAAAGAAGTTATGGTGTACATATACAATGGAATACTATGCAACCATCAAAAATGAAATCTTGCCTTTTACAACACTGTAGATGGAACTAGAGGGTATTATGCTAAATGAAATAAGTCAATCAGAGAAAGACATATGCTCATATGATCTCTCTGATACGTGAAATTTAAGAAGCAAGTTAGAGGATCATTGGGAAAGAGGCAAAAAAAATGAAACAAGAAGAAACCAGAGAAGGAGACAAACCATAAGAGACTCTTAATCTGAAACAAACTGAAGGTTGCTGGAGGGAATTGGGGTGGGGGAAGGGTAACTGGCTGATGGACATTGAGGGGGGCATGTGTGGTAATGAACACTGGGTATTATATAAGACTGATGGATCACAGACCTGTACCCCTGAAACAAATAAAGTATTATATGTTAATTAATTGGATTAAAATTAAAAAAATAAAATAATATAAAATTACGATCATGATACAGATTTAAAAAAAAAAAGAAGAAGAACTTCCCTAAGATCTGAAAGTATTTAAGAAAATATAGATCCGGGGAAAAGTGGCAAACCCCCGATAATCAAATGGTAACATTATCAATGTATCTGGGTTCTCCCACTTCAGGCTTCTCAGACTGGGGCTATGTGTCCCCAACAGCACTGGGCTGCCTGCCTATAATAAAGCCAAATGAAGGGAGCCTGGGTGGCTCAGTTGGTTAAGTGACTGCCTTCAGCTCTGGTCATGATCCTGGAGTCCTGGATCCATGCTTGGAGTCTGCTTCTCCCTCTGACCTGCCCCCTTCTCATGCTCTTTCTCTCCTAAATAAATAAATAAAATCTCGAAAAAAAAATAGACTTTAAAAATAAATAAAACAAAATGAAAAACATATGCATCTTCTTAGAAACTCATCTTTATTAAACTTTGGAAGTAATATGATAACCAGAGATATATTATGGTATAGAAAGAAGAACTCATGTTATTTAAATAAAACAGAACCTTTTTAATAAATGTGATGCTTGCTTAAGGTTACTTAGGGCTACTGGCATCCTAGACTCCCCAGGTTATGTGGCCACCTCCCTTCAGCCAGGCCAGTTTTGTTGAAAAGTTTAAGAAGTACCTTTATCTGATGCCAGGGTTTTTTTTTTAACATTTATTTTTTTAATAAATATATAATGTATTTTTATTCCCAGGGGTACAGATCTGTGAATCGCCAGATTAACACACTTCACAGCACTCACCATAGCACATACCCTCCCCAATGTCCATAACCCCACCCCCCTCTCCCAACACCCCCTCCCCCCAGCAACCCTCAGTTTGTTTTGTGAGATTAAGAGTCACTTATGGTTTGTCTCCCTCCCAATCCCATCTTGTTTCATTGATTCTTCTCCCACCCCCTTAACCACCCCCATGTTGCATCTCCACTTCCTCATATCAGGAAGATCATATGACAGTTGTCTTTCTCCGATTGACTTATTTCGCTAAGCATGATACCCTCTAGTTCCGTCCATGTTGTCGCAAATGACAAGATTTCATTTCTTTTGATGGCTGCATAGTATTCCATGGTGTATATATACCACATCTTCTTGATCCATTCATCTGTTGATGGACATCTAGGTTATTTCCATAGTTTGGCTATTGTAGACATTGCTGCTATAAACATTCGGGTGCACGTGCCCCTTCGGATCACTACGTTTGTATCTTTGGGGTAAATACCCAGTAGTGCAATTGCTGGGTCATAGGGCAGTTCTATTTTCAACATTTTGAGGAACCTCCATGCTGTTTTCCAGAGTGGTTGCTCCAGCTTGCATTCCCAACAGCAGTATAGGAGGGTTCCCCTTTCTCCGCATCCTCGCCAGCATCTGTCATTTCCTGACTTGTTAATTTTAGCCATTCTGACTGGTGTGAGGTGATATCTCATTGTGGTTTTGATTTGTATTTCCCTGATGCCGAGTGATGTGGAGCCCTTTTTCATGCGTCTGTTGGCCATCTGAATGTCTTCTTTGCAGAAATGTCTGTTCATGTCTTCTGCCCATTTCTTTTTTTTTTAATTTTTATT
Source organism: Mustela nigripes (assembly GCF_022355385.1). Classification (NCBI taxonomy): domain Eukaryota; kingdom Metazoa; phylum Chordata; class Mammalia; order Carnivora; family Mustelidae; genus Mustela; species Mustela nigripes. The sequence goes on from NC_081559.1 coordinate 135,086,619, forward strand.
TTTTATAAACATATATTTTTATCCCCAGGGATACAGGTCTGTGAATCACCAGGTTTACACACTTCACAGCACTCACCGAAGCACACACCCTCCCCAATGTCCATAACCCCACCCCCCCCCCCCCCCCCCCCCCCCCCCGGCAACCCTCAGTTTGTTTTGTGAGATTAAGAGTCACTTATGGTTTGTCTTCTGCCCATTTCTTGATTGGATTATTTGTTCTTTGGGTGTTCAGTTTGATTCGTTCTTTATAGATTTTGGACACTAGCCCTTTATCTGATATGTCGTTTGCAAATATCTTCTCCCATTCTGTCAGTTGTCTTTTGGTTTTGTTAACTGTTTCCTTTGCTGTGCAAAAGCTTTTGATCTTGATGAAATCCCAATAGTTCATTTTTGCCCTTACTTCTCTTGCCTTTGGCGATGTTCCTAGGAAGAAGTTGCTGCGGCTGAGGTTGAAGAGGTTGCTGCCTGTGTTCTCCTCAAGGATTTTGATGGATTCCTTTCTCACATTGAGGTCTTTCATCCATTTTGAGTCTATTTTCATGTGTGGTGTAAGGAAATGGTCCAATTTCATTTTTCTGCATGTGGCTGTCCAATTTTCCCAACACCATTTATTGAAGAGGCTGTCTTTTTTCCATTGGACATTCTTTCCTGCTTTGTCAAAGATTAGTTGACCATAGAGTTGAGGGTCTATTTCTGGGCTCTCTATTCTGTTCCATTGATCTATGTGTCTGTTTTTGTGCCAGTACCATGCTGTCTTGATGATGACAGCTTTGTAATAGAGCTTGAAGTCCGGAATTGTGATGCCACCAACTTTGGCTTTCTTTTTCAATATTCTTTTGGCTATTCTAGGTCTTTTCTGGTTCCATATAAATTTTAGGATTATTTGTTCCATTTCTTTGAAAAAAAATGGGTGGGATTTTGATAGGGATTGCATTAAATGTGTAGATTGCTTTAGGTAGCATAGACATTTTCACAATATTTGTTCTTCCAATCCAGGAGCATGGAACATTTTTCCATTTCTTTGTGTCTTCCTCAATTTCTTTCACGAGTACTTTATAGTTTTCTGAGTATAGATTCTTGGCCTCTTTGGTTAGGTTTATTCCTAGGTATCTTATAGTTTTGGGTACAATTGTAAATGGGATTGACTCCTTAATTTCTCTTTCTTCTGTCTTCTTGTTGGTGTAGAGAAATGCAACTGATTTCTGTGCATTGATTTTATATCCTGACACTTTACTGAACTCCTGTACAAGTTCTAGCAGTTTTTGAGTGGAGTCTTTTGGGTTTTCCACATATAGTATCATATCATCTGTGAAGAGTGATAGTTTGACTTCTTCTTTACTGATTTGGATGCCTTTAACTTCCTTTTGTTGTCTGATTGCTGAGGCTAGGACTTCTAGTACTATGTTGAATAGCAGTGGTGATAATGGACATCTGATGCTAGTTTTATCTTTAGGAGGTATGCCTTTGATTTAGAGAGCTCCAGGAAAAAGAAAAAATAAAAATAAAAAAAGGAAAAAAACCTTCGCTCATACAGTTTGAAATTCTCTTAATTTTGTCTACACAACAATTATTTCAAACAAAATGCGCCAGAGGAATTATGCTTACATTAAGCATTCATACTTTAGAATGGCTTATATTGTTCATATATTTTCTGGATACCTGAAACTAACTGCATTTAGAAATTGGAGGCAGAAAGAAAGACATCTAACAGTCAGGGTTCCTGGGGAAAAGAAGTTGCCAACTTCATGGTCTGGTTTTTTGTTTGTTTGTTGTTGTTTTTTAGAGAAAGAGAGAGCATGAGGGGGAGAAGGTCAGAGGAAGAAGCAGACTCCCTGCTGAGCAGGAAGCCCGATATGGGACTCAATCCTGGGACTCCAAGATCATAACCTGAGCTGAAGGCAGTTGCTTAACCAACTGAGCCACCCAGGTGCCCCTATGGTCTGGTTTGATGGGACTCTTTACCAAAATTTGGCAAAGTACAGGGAAACCATAAGGGAATCCCGGGGAGGTAATAACAGTGGAATGCCACACTATTACCATACTAGGCCCAAAGGAGTGGGGAACAGAGTGGCTTTCAAAAATTAGGAGTATGGAGGTTCCTCAAAAATTTAAAAAAATATAGTCACCCTATGATCCAATAACTTCGCTACTGAGTATTTACCCCCCCCAAAAAAAAACCCCACTAATTCAAAATTACATATATATATATATGTAATTTTGTATTTTTGTATATATATTTTGTAATTTTGTATATATATATATGTATATATATATATATATATACACACACACACACACATATATAGTAAATAATGCTTCAATAAACATAAGGATATAGATGTATGTGTGTGTGTGTGTATCCCTATGTTTACTGCAGCATTATTTACAATAGCCAAGATATAAAAGCAGCCCAAATGTCCATCAGTAGAAGAGTGGATAAAGATGTAGTGTACATATATATAATGGAATATTAATCATGCGTCAGAAAAAAAAGAGAGATTGTGCCATTTGTGACAACATGGATGGATCTAGAGGGTATAATGCTAAGTGAAATAAGTCAGTCAAACGGGCACCTGGGTGGCTCAGTTGGTTAACCTTCTGACTCTTGATTTCCATTCAGTCATGAGCTCAGGGTTGTGAGATAAAGCCCTACCCTGGATTCTATGCTCAGCGCAGGGTCTGCTTGGGATTCTCCCCCTCCCTCTGCTCCTCCACCTGCTTACACTATAAATAAATAAATAATAAGATCTTTTTAAAAAGTCAGTCAGAGAAAGACAAATGCTATATTTCATTCATATGTGGAATTAAAGAAACAAAACGGGGACGGGGGGAAGACTCTTAAATATAGAGAACAAGCTGGAGGTCACCAGAGAAAAGGGGATTAAGAGTACACTTACCATGATGAGCACTGGATAATGTATAGAACTGTCGAATCATTACATTGTCTATATGCAATACACACACACACACACACACACACACACACATATGACCTGAAACTAAATAACACAGTACTGGAAACTATTAATTATACTTCAATTTAAAAAAAATATGTGTATTCTTTTGTTATTTTTTTTAAAGATTTTATTTATTTATTTAAGAGAGAGAGCATGAGAGAATGAGAGAGTACAAGCAGGGGGAGTGGGAGAGGCAGAGGGAGAAGCAGATGCCCCACTGAGCAGAGAGCCCAATGCGGGGCTCTATCCCAGAATCCCCCAACCATGACCTGAGCAGAAGGCAGATGCTTAACTGACAACCAACTGAGCCACCCAGGTGCCCGTCTCTATATTCTTATTTGAAATGTAAATAAATAATATATATATATATATACATATATATATATATGAAGTATAAATATATTTTTGGTATAAATATTTGAGATATATATATATATATATATATTTGGTATATATATAGTATATTTTTAAAAGGGTTAGTGGAAACAATACAAAGAAAGCCACAAGATGGGATCTATTGCCTTCAATAGAGGGAAAAGGTCAGTCCACAGGGACCCTGCAGAGAAAAAACTGGGGGAATATACCCCGTCTCAGGTCCTCCCTCCCCTGCCAGTTTCTGATCTCCACCTGGTTGGAAGCTATTGGAAGCAGAAGGCCAAGGAGCCCATGGAAGCTATGGGAACAAGTCAGCCTGCAGGGCACAGAGCAGACTGCAGGGAAGTGAAGAGTTGATCTGGAAGGAAAAACAGAAGGTGTCCAGTGTTTGAGGACTAAAGGGGGGAAGATTAAATGGGCCAGGAGGTGCTGGCAGCAGGGTGGAAGAGATAAATATTAAAAAGACTGAAAATGTTTAAACAATGAAAGACCTTAGGTTCTGTTTTCAAAAACTTAAAGCTTTGGGGCACCTGGGTGGCTCAGTGATTTCAGCTCAGGTCATGCTCTCAGGGTCGTAAGATGGAGCCCTGCGTCAGGCTCTGTGCTCCCTGCAGAGTCTGCTTGAGATTCCGTCTCTCCCTCTCCCCTCTGCCCCTCCCCTCCCCACTCTCTCTCTCTTTCTCTCTCTCTCTCTCTCTCTCAAAATAAATAAATCTTTTTTTAAAAACCTTAAAGCTTTAATATTAAAAAAAGATTTAGAAAATATGGATGGTAGGGTTCCTGGGTGGCTCAGTGGGTTAAACCTCTGCCTTCGGCTCAGGTCATGATCTCGGGGTCCTGGGGTCGAGCCCCACATCAGGCTCTCTGCTCAGCAGGAAGCCTCTTTCCCCTCTCTCTCTGCCTACTAGTGATCTCTCTCTCTCTCTCTGTCTGTCAAATAAATAAATAAAATCTTAAAAAAGAAAGAAAGAAAATATGGATGGTAGGTCTCTGTGGAAAGTACAAAAGATCACTACAGATGCTAGAGGTAACTAAAATGGAAACATGCAGGATGACAAGAAACAGTCACATGTGATGAGTAATGAGTCTCCTGGATGCAGTGACTGCTCCAAGCACAGGCATGGGACCATCAGGGCAACAAGAATCCTTCCCTGGGCTTGTACAAACTGAGGAGAAAACCATCTTTCCTTTTGCATCACCAAGATGGAATGCTGAAATTCTGGCACTGCCTAAAGCCATACCCCATGCCCCATGGAAAATTCCAACCTGCAGTAGCAGAGAATGAGGCCACGCACAGTGCAGGGTAATGAAGAAAGAGAAAAAGTCCCCATGGTAGAAACTGCATTATCTCTGAGGTTACTGCATTCTGTCCTTCCCTTTTGTATGAAGCAGTAAATTGTCCCCTTTACTAGACTGGTTTGAAGTAGGCTTCTGTTACTTGCCAAAAGAATCCTAACGTAGTCCCTATATTATGGGTAGGGTTGTGCCTCCCCTCCAAAAAAGAGATGTTGAAGTCCTAGTGCCCAGTATCCCCAAATATGACCTCATGTGGATATAGGGTCTTTACAGAAGTAATCAAGTTAAAATGAGGTCATTAAGGTGGGCCCAATCCAATACGATTGGCATTCTTATAGAAAGGTGAAATCTGGAGACAGATTTATACAGAGAAAAACACCATGTGAAAAATAGAATCAGGCTGCCACGAGCCAAGAACCACCAGAAGCAAGGAGAGGGCCTTCAAAAGAGACTTCCTTCCCAGCCTCAGAAGGAAGGAACAGTGCCAAAGTCTTAATTCAGACTTCTAGACAACATAATTCTGCTGTTGGGTCGCCTGGGTGGCTCAGTCAGTTAAGCATCTGCCTTTGGCTCAGGTCATGATCTCAGGCTCCTGAGATCAAGCCCCGCATTGGGCTCCCTGCTCAGCGGGGTGTCTGCTTTCCTGCTTCATCTCCCACTCACTCATGCTCACTCTCTCAAATAAATAAATCAAAGCTTTTAAAAAAATTATATATATATATATATATATATATATATGTGTGTGTGTGTGTGTGTGTGTGTGTGTGTGTGTATACGTATGTGTGTATATATATATGTACGTATACACACACACACATATAATTTCTACTGTTTAAGCCACTCAATCTGAGATACTTTGTTCACAATGGCTCTAGCAAAACTAAGACTCCCCATAACCACGAGGTAGCAGAAAGGCTTTGTATATAGAATTGAACAAGATGATTTCCAAAGTCTCCCAGCTCAGAGATGTGGTCCCTTCAGATGTGGGTAATTAGCCCACAGGAACCGAAAGTTGAGTCTCTTTCCCTGTGAATGGCACAGTTCAGAGACGGCCTCACAGTCCTCCACAAGGCCCAACATCTAACATGGTCTGCCAGCCACGTGGCCTTTACTGAAGGTTTCTTATTCATATTCATTAAGTACAAACACCAAAGAAGAAAACAAAGATAGTAGAAAGCTTCAGGGATCCTTGTGAATTATATGGAGAAAATATAATAGATAGGCATAAAGCAACTTAGACAAACCAATCTTATGAAAGGATACAAACTAATATCCATGATTCATCATTTCTAGTGAAGCATCATTACAGACCCCTCTGCCCTCGCGCACTCCAGGGCGCCTGGGTTGCTCAGTCATTAAGCCTCTGCCTTTGGCACAGGGCATGATCTCAGGGTCTTGGGATGGAGCCCTGCATTGGGCTCCCTGCTCAGCAGGGAACCTGCTTCTGCCTCTCTCCCTCTGCCTGCCACTCCCCCTGCTTGTTGTCCCTCTCTCTTTCTTTATCAAATAAATAAAATCTTAAAAAAAAAAAAAAAAGCCCCAGGCAAAATCTTTGTTTAAATTGTTCCTGAGACTTACATAGTTCCCCAAATATGAAATCTACCTATAAAAAAATGGGAAAAATAAAATCAATACTAAACTTGTTTTTTCAAATGAGGTGTTTTTTGTTTTTTGTTTTTTTAATTTTCAAGTTGCTGACCTGTGAGACTCCACACTTATTCCAATGATTCATTTACTACTCATTTGGAAATTGTATTAGTCCAAAAACCAAATCCACTGTTGCTAGTTTAAGGAGTAAGGAATTTTTATTAGAGAGTATTAGCCACCTTATGGAATCTCTAAGGGAGTCAAGGAAGCAAACCTAGGCATTACGCAGCCAGAAGCAATATCTGGAAGTAGGCTGCAGGAATGTTCTGGCCAGAATTCCAGGGGTGCCACCTCAAGTTACTTTGCACCTCAGACTTTGTGGATCAGAACCTTGAACCTCCACCAGAACAGGCCCAGAAGAACCAAATGCTTCCACTTGGATCCCTTGCAAGAAGAACTCATAGCTCTGCCTGACCACTGCCCCCAGTGGCTCTCTTTTCCTTCCACAGCCCTTGTTCAGTGGCCCTGTTTGGCAAAACCAACCACATGTGGGCCCCAAAATCCAAAATGTCCAAGAAATGTATCTCATAGCTCCCCAGCCCTTTCCCTATGGGCAAGCATACGTGAAGAGTGAACCAATCCACTCCATCTGCCACAAAATTACTTCAGAACTAGTTTGTCATCACAGGAGAAAACTATGTATCGTATTGTATGATCAGATACAGCTTTCTCACACACACACACACACACTTTAGTGGCTTTGATTGGACACTTTATTTTCATTATTGGCTCTGAAAATCTTTTTCGTCTCCAAAGAATATAATCCAATGCCAAACAGGATTAGTTTCCACCACTGATGGCATTCAAAATCTTGTGCCATAAGAATGAAACTTTTGAGTTGCCTGGGTGGCTCAATCAGTTAAGTATCTGCCTTTGGCTCAAGTCATGATCCCAGGGCCCTGGGATGGAGTCCCTCTTGGGGCTCCCTGCTCAGTGGGGAGTCTGCTTCTCCCTTTCCCTCTGCCCCTCCACCTGCTTGTGCTCTGTCTCTCTCTCTCTCAAATAAATAAGCAAAATCTTAAAAAAAAAAAAAAAAAAAAAAAAAAGGAGGGGGGGGACAAAACTTTTTTCCAAAAGATTCCACAAAAAGTTTGTACAATAGTGTCATTATTGGAAGCCATGTTTAGCATCCCAGAGCTCCTACTTTGCAAGGGATGGCACTCATCCAGACAGAGACATTCTTGAAATTTTGCTTTTTTAATCAACCATATTTAGTGATAGACACTCCTCATTAGAGCTACTCTCCAGCATCCTCCCAGGTCAACTGCCAGAACACCTGATGGTGAGCAAAGCCCATTGCCATCTGGCTTCCTGCCAGAATCCTTACAACTGTCAGCTTTGCAAAAGAAGCTTCTAGCTAATTGGTCTTCTGAGAAACAGCTCTGCAAGGACTCAGTACTTAGATGGAAGGTCTCTCCTAAAACAAGCATACATCAAAAAATCACATTGCTGTTTCCCCCTTCAGTTTGGTTTGGTTTGGCCTCTTTTTAAGATTCTAATGACCTGGGGCCCTGGGTGGCTCAGTTGTTAATGCTGCTGCCTTCAGCTCAGTTCAGGATCCCAGGATCCTGGGATCAGCCCCACCTTGGGCTCCCTGCTTGGTGTGAAGCCTGCTTCTCCCTGTCCCAATCCCCCTGCTTGTGTTCCCTCTCTCCCTGTGTCTCTCTCTGTCAAATAAAAAAATAAAATCTTAAAAAAATATATTCTAATGACCTAAAATTGATTCCATTCACATATTTCACTGTATATTCTTAGACAGTATTTAGAGACTGGGCACTTTTGCTCTGCCAATATGAAATTCTGGGCCAGATCCAAAACCTTACTCAGAGTTCAGACTCTGTTCTCCTTTTAGGCAAGGGAACTCTCTTCACAGATGCATTAGTAAGTGTTGTTAGTTTTATTTTTAGTGTGCACATTTTCATTTTTGTAGGTACCCGTAAGATTTATATTTGGGAGAAAATGAGAAGAAATGAGGATTATCTAAATCATACCAATTTAAATTATTTGCTGATGTGATTTTACTTGTAAATGACATTACATGACCACCACCAGGACCAAGATGGAGGCAAATCAAGGAGCTATAAGTCGAGACTACCTACGGTATAAACTCATCCCAGCCATTCCACTCACTTCCCAGTAACATGATGCGATTTCATCTTATAAACTTTTCAGACTCTACTTAGCACATCATGGCAGTGTTACTCGGTACACACAATGCCCCAACCCACTGTAGATTCCCAGTAAGTTCCAGCACACAAGAACGCTAAAGAAATGACAGGCCTCATGGTCAGGTGAACTGTGAACCTAATGAAGGTAACCATCAGAGGCCTCTCACCTGCAGGACTCCTAATGATATCCTGGAGGGTGTCTAGACACGTGTCCACATGTTCATAGATTTTTATAAAATTTGCAAAGGTAAGATGTCTTCACCATAATCCATGAAGACCCTGGTCTCCTTCCAATCTAACTTCCTCTTTTATCTGTTGGCATTAGCATTTTTGGGATCCAAGTAAGGGGAACAGACTGGGGAATCATTTATTTTGCATAGTTTTCTGGTTCACAGTTGCATCCATGCACACTTACGTTGTAAACAGCTATTCCAGAACAGGGATGGCATCCAGGAATACATGTAGAGCACACTATACCACTCACTCAAAGTCAAGACCCAAAGGCTATAGTGCCAGAAGTCATGTGATATCATGCCCACCAGCTTACAGGGAGTGGGTAAGAAATAGGGTCTGAGAAACTCTATATTTGTTGGGGTTTTCCAGAAAAAAATAAAAGAATAGGTAGATAGGTAGATAGATGGATAGATGATAGATAAATAGATAGATACGGAGATATAAAGAGAAAGAGAGACTTATTAAACAGAATTGGCTCATGCAACTGTGGAGACTAAGAGTTCCATAATCAGCAAGCTGGAGACCCAGGAGAGCCAAAATGGATAAATTCCAGTCTGAATGCCAGCAGGCTCAAGGCCCAAGAAGAGACGATTTTTCAGTTCAGTCCAAAGGCAAAAAAAAAAAAAAAAAATACCCATGTCTCCGCTCAAACAGCCAAGTGGAAAGACATCCCTCAGGTCTTCAACTGATTAGGTAAAGCCCATCCATATTGAAGAAAGCAACCTGCATTACTCAGTCTATTGATACAAATCTTAATCTCACCCAGAAACACCCTCACAGATGCACCCAGAATAATGTTTGGCCAAATGTCTGGGTGCCCAACAGCCCAGTCAAGTTGACACATAAAATTAAACATCACATATACCAAGCCAGAAAATCCTGCCAAACCTTACAAACAGCTCAGATACGATGGAATCTTAGCAGAGATTTCCCCAAATTTGACAACAATCCTAAAACTTAAATAACATTACCCATAATGAATTTTGAAACTGAAACAAACTTTTCAAACTATCCATAAGCAAAGAAAGTATCAAAGATGTATGTCTGGTAATTAATAAAAATATTATCTTATTTTTCTGGATTAACATTTAGTCTATGATGTTTGTCAGCTTTTCAAAACTTACAATTTGTTGTGATTTCTTCCTTCACCCTAAATAAATATCCTTTTTCATATCTAGTTTTGTGTTTGTAATTTTGGGTTCTTTCTATTAACAATGGTCTCATTGCTTAAAACTCACAAAGCCTGGGGTGCCTGGGTGGCTCAAGGGTTAAAGCCTCTGCCTTCAGCTTAGGTCATGATCTCAGGGTCCTGGGATCTGGCCCCATGTAGGGCTCTCTGCTCGGTGGGGAGCCTGCTTCCCCCTCTCTCTGTTTCTGCCTGCCTCTCTGCCTACTTGTGATCTCTGTCATTCAAATAAATAAATAAATAAAATCTTAAAAAAAAAAAAAAAAAGACTCACAAAGCCCGTCACTGAGCAGGTCTACGTCATCCCGCAGAATTGTGTCGACCCTGGCTACACGTTATAATCAACTGGGCAGCTTTTCAAAAAATTAATATCTGGGCCCCAAAGAGACCAGTTAAATGGGGATCTCTGAAATAGGGCCGACTGTGATGTTTTCTGAAAGTTCCCAGTTGAGGGATGCCTGGGTGGCTGCCTTCCACTCAGATCATGATCTCGGGGTCCTGGGATCGAGCTCCGAGTCAGGCTCCTTGCTCAGCTGGGAGCCTGCTTCTCCCTCTCCCTTTCCCCCCGCTTGTATTCCCTCTCTCGCTGTATCTCTCTCCGTCAAATAAATAAATAAAATCTTTTTTTAAAAAAGTTCCCAGTTGACTCTATGGTATAGCCACATTGAAAACCACTATCCTACCATAATCTCTTCATGTTCCAGATAATGAAATAGAGGGCCAAGCTGAGGCTGTAGTCAGGAGTCACTCAGCTAGTAAGTGGTCATAAGCCCAGACTAGAACACAACACTGGCGCACCCCTTATTGAATAATGGGAATGATCACAAATACTCTTATTGCAGATTACCGGTAGTAATCTACACTCACAGAAGGCTGCTGGCCGGGGAGACCAAGAGATGAATGTTTTAAAATCCTTAGGTAGAAACATACTGTTTACATTTGATTTTTATTCTGCTGGGGTGGAGCTCTCAAGTCCATTGAAGGTTTGGAGACAAAGGGGAGAGGATGGGGCTTATAATCAGTCTTCAAACTCCTGTGTTGACTTAAATGTCAAGGTCATGCCAGACTAAAAGCTCCTAAATATAGGTGTTCTATTTTAAGCAAAATAGTTCATTCTGTTCCCATAGCTTCATGTAAAGTTTGTCCTACATTTTTTATTTTTTTAAGGCCTTATTTGGGCCTTATTATTTAGATAACAAAAGCCACTAACACATCCTAGGACTTTATTTTCCATTTAAATGCTTGGTGAGAAATCATAACCACCTCTCCTTCCCTGGATTTCCATGGCTGGGAATCCCTGGACCTGAATGATCTTTAATATCTTTTCAAGCATGAAAACTGTTTTTATTCTATAAAATAATACAAGCCCATCATTTCCTTGGTTTTATTATTATGACTGAGAATTTACTAGGAGTTGGGGCGCCTGGGTGGCTCAGTGGGTTAAGCCTCTGCCTTCAGCTCAGGTCATGATCTCAGGGTCCTGGGATTGAGCCCCGCATTGGACTCTCTGCTCTGCAGGGAGCCTGCTTCTCCCTCTCTCTCTGCCTGCCTCTCTGCCTGCTTGTGATCTCTGTCTGTTAAATAAATAAATAAAATCTTTAAAAAAAAAAAATTTACTAGGAGTTTATAATAGGTAGGCACCATGTTTTATTGTTTTTTTTTTACAGTTGGTATTTTTTAAATGGTTTTAAACAGTTCCTTTACTGTACATGACAATAATTTTAAATATTTCAATATACATTGAATTTTAACAATTAATCTCATAGTGTCTCACTTTACTATCTGTCTTTGAATCTTTTGTATGTCTGTCTTACCTCCACAATGAGACTACAAACTTTCCACTTTGCCTCTACCTAAATAGCAAGCACCTGAAATAAAAGGTATATATATATATATATATATATATATATATATATATATATATATATCTTGAATACATAAAAGCCCTAATTCTTAACAATTCCATTTTTATATTTTATAATTCTCTCTAAAGGCAACATTTAAAGACATCTCTACAAAATGAATGGTAGTCTACAATTAATGGAGACATGGTCACCATCTTAGTCCACTTCAGCTGCTGAAACTGAATCCCATAGACCCGAAGACTTATAAATAAGAGAAATGTATTCCCCACTGAAAGCTAAAAAGTCTAAGATCAAGGCATCTACAAATTCAGTATCTGGTGAGAGCTCAGTTCCTGGTTCATAGAAGACTGTCTTCTCACTGTGTCCTCACAGGGTGGAAGGAGCAAGAGAGCCCTCTGGGGCCTCTTGGATACAAAGGACACTGATCTCACTCATGAAGGCTCCACCCTCATGATCTAATCACCTCCCCAAAGCCCCACCTCCGAACATCATCACAAGGGACATCCGGTTTCAAAGAACAAAATTGGGGGAGGGGGTGTACAAACATTCTAGAGCACCACTGAACTAATCACCTGGGAGGGTCGATTTTTACCCTTCCTCAACCCCTACCCTCACCCAAACATCATTACCCCCATGCCATGTTGCGTCCTCACTATCACATATTTGTCACTGATTTCCTTTCTGCCCACTGCTGCCTCAGTCTAGGCTCTCATAGTGTCTCCTGTGCTGTTGCAGTAGCTACCTAAACCTTCCCTTCTTCTGTGGCTCCCTCCAATCTTCCTCCGTATGCTAGATACTTCTTTCCAAAATTAAAGCCCCTTCTTGGGGCACCTGGCTGGCTCAGTCAGTGGTTCGAGCCCCACAGTGGGTAGAGGGATTACTTAAAGATAAAAATCTTAAAATGAAAGCCTCTTCTTGTCACACTGTCACCTCCAACCTCCCCCAAGGACGCCAGCGGGCTGAAAGCGGGGAATAAAGTTGTCCACCACATAGTCTGCTCCTTCTGCTGTGACAGCAGCTCTGTATATTCCACACACGAATACCTCCTACATCACAGCCATAGTAAAGCACTTGCGGTTCTTTAAACTCTAGTATGAGTTTCGTCCTGCCTAGACCGTTCTTCCCCCTACTGTCTGCTTAACTAACCCATTAACATCCTTCAAGAAGCAGCTCAGCATCACTTCCTCCCTGAAACTTTTCTGACCACAGCTCTCCCAGCAACCACAGAGCTGTCCACACCATTCTTATTACACCAACATATGTTATACATGCTTTGCGTGACACCTTAATTGTCTCATGCAATTGCAGTCCATTTCCTCTTCCTAGAATGAAAGCTCCTTGAGGACAAAGAGTGCCTTTAATTATCTTTATGTCCACAATGCCTCACCCAAGAGCTGGCACATGGCAGATGTGTAATATTTATTTATTTTTATCTTTTATTAACATATATGTTAATGTTAACATATTAACATAATAATGTTAATATGTTAATATTAATATTATTAATAACATTAATGTTATTGATGTTATTGATATTATTAATAACATTAATGTTATTGATGTTATTAATATTATTTAACATTAATGTTATTAATAATATTAATATTATTGATATTATTAATGTTAATATTAACATAATAATGTTAACCTATTATTAGCCCCAGGGGTACAGGTCTGTGAATCGTCAGGCTTACACTTCACAGCACTCACCCTAGCACATACCCTCCCCCCATGTCCATAACCCCACCCCCCCTCTCCGTACCACCTGCCCCCTGGCAGCCCTCCATTTGTTTTGTGAGATTAAGAGTCTCTTATGGTTTGTCTCCCTCCCAGATGTGTAATACTTATTGAATGAATAAATAAAACACAGTAGAGTGAGGTTAGATTCCAAAGACCGCATTAGACAAAAATCTCATGTAGTCAAGGGCACCAGGCTGGCTCAGTTGGAAGAGTTTGTGATCCTTGATCTCGGGGCTGTGAGTTAGAGGCCCACACTGAGTGTAGAAATTACTTTAAAAAAAAAATCTTGGGGCGCCTGGGTGGCTCAGTCAGTTAAGCATCTGCCTTCGGCTTAGGTCATGATCTCAGGTTTCTGGGACGGAGTTCTGCATCAGGCTCCCTGCTCTGTGGAGAGTCTGCTTCTCCCTTTCCCACTGTCCCTCCCCCACTTCTCATGCTGGCTCTTTCTCTCTCTCTCAAATAAATAAATAAAATCTTTATAAAAATAAAATAAAATCTTTCTTTTTAAAGTTTTATTTATTTATGTGTCAGAGAGAGAGAGCACACAAGCAGGGGTTGCATAAATCCCTTTACTTGCAAAAAAAAAGACACCAGGGTGCCTGGGTGGCTCAGTCGGTTAAGCAGCTGCCTTTGGCTCAGGTCATGATGCTAGGGTCCTGGGATCAAGTCCCGCATCGGGCTTCTTGCTCAGCGGGGAGCCTGCTTCTCCCTTGCCTGTACTTGCTCTCTCCCTCTCTCTCTGTGTCAAACACATAAATAAAATCTTTAAAAAACAAAATAGACACCAGCCTAAACTGTAAACCCAATGTGGGACAAAGTCTGACAATAAAATAGCATTGCTTAAATGAGGGGTCTGTTCTATCCACGGATAAACAAAATATCCAGATCCAGGAAGCCCGAAGAGTGACAAAAATGCTTTTGGCTCACAGTATTCTTGTAATCAACCTTCTAAAGTTCCCAAGGTTCCTACTTATACTGCCACCAGTATCCCTGGGAGATAAGACTATAGAGTCAGAGATACTCCATTTATTTCATCTCAACAGTATTCCATTTTTAGTGGCTCCCTTGAGCTCTGAGTTAGAACAACTCTAAGGCCAAGTATGGACTCAGAAGGGGAACAGTGTACATGTTGATGGACAACAGCTCCTGGGCCATCTTAACATAAGCCATGACACAATGACTCTTACGCTTGAGCAGAGAAGAAGCTGGAGAGGAAGGGGAGAAGGAGGAGGATGGCGTGAATTAAGTTCTCAGATTAACATCAAAAACTTCCCAAATCAGGGGGTGCCTGCTGGTTCAGTCACTAGAACATGCAACTCTTGATCTCAAGGTCATGAGTTCAAGCCCCATGTGGAGCATGGAGCCTACTTAAACACAAAACAAAACAAAAAACCAAACAAACAGAACTTCCCAAGTCAGGACAGACTCAGCTAAGAATAGCAGTGAATAGGAAACAATGTCTACTGGAATCAGGATGGTTCCTCCTAATTAGTAGCCAAAGGAAGCTGGTTGATAAGGAAGTCATGGAGACCCAGGAGAGCCAAAATGAAATCAGTATACATAACCTGATGCTAGCTGAGTCTAAGTTAGCAAATAAGAGCTAAACTTGTTCTTGGAGAAGCAAAATGGGAGAAAGAGGCTAGGGACCAGGTGGACAGAGGAAGGACCAGGCACCGAACATCTAAGGTGCAGAGACCATGGCTACTGTAGAGCAACAGGCATACACAGCCTACCTATCTGCTAGCATGATAAGGAATTGCCTTGGCTCTTGACAGAGGAAGGCCCTAAGGAAATGAGGGTCAGTGATAGCAAAAACCCTAAATTGAGAAGAGAAAAGCTAAGTGCACAGAAGAGAATCAGGACAGATCTGGAAGGGGTTCCACAGTTTACAGGGTGGAGAACCAAGAGACAGCATGGAGGTCCTGGGTTAGACAAAGGCAAGCACTGGCCTAAAGCAGGGAGGCACACAAATGCAAACAAGCCGATGTTACTGTCACAGATAGTCTAAAATCTATGGTAATTCCATTGTCCAGGCTCCTGCAAGACAGCAAGGAGATGAGATTTTCAGCCATTAGAAGTCATCGATGGAGATGGCATTGATAAAGCAGACGCTGTAGCAGCCAGAAGGATAAAATGGAAGTTAGTTAATTTACAAGTCTTAAAAGACCAGGGAAGGAAGGAGGAGGCTTTTGAAGGAAAGGGGGGGGGGGGACTCACCATTTTTTAAACATGGCGGGAGAAGGGAATGATGAAAACATGGGAAGACGTCCTTTCAATTTGGTAGTTAGGAGTGAGAGCGGGGGAAATAAAAGAAATTGAACTCAACTCCATTCATTGTGCCCATTCTTTGTGAGCTGTGTTCATAGTAGAACTGATGAAGGGAAAAGCTGAAACTCAGGGCTAAAATGATCCCCAGGGATTATCAGTTAACATTCATTAGCATGGGACAGCGAGAGTTCCTTACACTACACAATGAGCAGGGGAGTCACGCACAGTCTCCAAATCATTTTTTCTGTGGCAGGAGGACTGCCCCGGCAGCTGGAAGGATCAGTTTTTGAATCATGTGAGGAGAAAATGTCACGATCCCATAGTAATGATAGAGCAACAAAGGAAAATGATCTCTCTCGGCTGTTTTTAAAGGGCTAATGGTGCCCTTTGGCTCTGTCTAGTTCCAGAAATTATACACTCATGATAACTACCAAGCAGCCCCAAACAAAGGAGCCCTATTTTCCATTCTTCATCTACTCTTACTCCAATCTGCAGGGGCAAAAATAGAACGCTCTTATAATACTGGTCATAACAGGGAACAGAATGCCTCGAGCAAGAACATCTATGGAAGAAATACATTATATTTAGATTACAAAAATCACACTCAGTGGTTTATACAGCACAGACAGAAATAAAGCCGTATTTTAACAAGGGCAAGTGGAACTAATCATTCTTAAAACAAAGCCTCTAATGATACAAATGAATGAATGTTCATTAAGAAAGACATAGCCCCCATGATTCAGTCTTCATGATTCTTAATTAACAGCAGTGTCAGCTGGTTAAAAGAAAAGTTTTCACTCGCTTTTCAGAATAATGATTATGATTACCAGATTATCATAGTACTCTCCTAGTTATCACTTTAAACAGTGAAAAGGAAAATTGTGAAAAGATTTTACAAACTCTTAGGCCCCTATGTAAAACGGTTCCTAGTCATTTAGACATACGGATAAATGGCAACAATTGCAAAACCTAACACACACTGTTATGCTATTATCTCTAGTACCTGTGACCACAGACGTAAGCCAAGACGACTTCAAGTTAAGGTTTAAATTTAAAGTTTTCATAGTGGCCTGGCTGACTCAGTCTGTAGAGCATGCGACACTTGATCTCAGGGTGGACAGTTCAAGCCCCACATTGGGCAGGGAGCCCAAATAAATAAATAGATAAATACATACATACATACATACATATTTTCATATTGGTCAACAGATATTTGACAAGAGAGCCAAGAATACACAATGGGGAAAAGACAATCTCAATAAATGGTGATGGGAAAAACGGCTATTCGCATGCAAAAGAATAAAATTAAATTCTCATTTATACCATTCACAAAAATTAACTTAAAATGGATTACAGACTTAATTGTAAAACCTGAAGCCATAACACTCCTAAAAAAATAAAATAAAAATAAAAAAAAGCTCTTCGACAATGATCTTGGCAATAATATTTTGGATATGACACCAAAAGCAAAAATAAACAAGTGGGACTGCCACAAATGAAAAGGCTTCTGCACAACAAAAGAAACAATCAGCAAAATCAAAAGGCAGTCTATGAAATGGGAGAATATGTTTGCAAACCACATATCTGATAAGGGGATAATATCCAAAATATATAAGGAACTCACACAATCCAAATCTGACTTTAAAATAGGCAAAAAAAAACTTGAATAAACATTTTTGCAAAGAAGATGGGCAAATGGCCAACAAACACATGAAAAGGTGCCCAACATTACTATTCATCAGAAAATATGGATTAAAAATACAGGGAGACATCACCTTATACCTTTTAGAATGGCTATCCTTAAAGACATGAGATGTGGTGATGGATGTTAAATAGACTTATTGTGATGATCACTTCACAATATATACATATATCTAATCATTATGTCGTACCCCTGAAATTAATACAATGTTATATATCAAGTAGATCTCAATTAAAAATTAAAAAATAAAAATGATAAGAGATGAAAAATGCTGGCAAGGATGGGGAAAAAATGAGTTTTGTGCACTTTGTGGGAATGTAAATTGGTACAGCCACTATGGAAAACGGTATGCAGGTTCCTCAAAAAATCAAGAATAGAGGGACGCTTCAGTGGCTCAGTCATTAAGTGTCTGCCTTTGGCTCAGGTCATGACCCCAGTCCTGGGATTGAGCCCCGCATCGGGCTCCCTGCTCTGCGAAGCCTGCTTCTCCCTCTCCCACTCCTGCTTGTAGTCCCTCTCTCACTGCCTCTCTCTTCTCTCTCTCTCTCTCTATCAAATAAATAAATAAATAAAAATCTTTTTTTTAAAAATTAAGAATAGAACTGCAACATGATCCATCAATCCTGCTTCTGAGTCTATTTCAAAGGAAATGAAATCACTATCTTAAACAGATATCTGCCCTCCCATGTTCATTGCAGTAGTATTTACAATAGCCAAGACATAGAAACAACCTTAGTGTTCATTGACAGATGAATGGATAATATATATATCACATTTGCTACATATACATATACCAAAATGTATATGTTTATGTATAACAAAATGTATATGGAATATACATTGTTCAGCCACATAAATGAAGGAAATCCTGTCATTTGCAACAACATGAATGGACCCTGATGGTATGTTGCTAAGTGAAAAAAGTCGGAGTAAGGCAAATACTATATCGTCTCACTTCTATGTGGAATCTAAAACACCTGAGAGTAGACTAGTGGTTTCTAGGGGCAGGGGAATGAGGAAAATGGGTGAAAGTGGTCAAAGGGTATACACTTCCAGCTGTAAAACTTCTGAGGATCTAATGTACAGCACATACAGTTAACTATACAGTACGGTATACCTGAAAGTTGCTCAGAGTAGATCTTTAAAGTTCTCACCACACACAAACACACACACATGGAATTATGGGAGGTGATGGATGTGCTAACTAACCTTACTGTGGTCATCATTTTGCAACATATGCATGTATCAGATCACCACATTGTACACCTGAAACAGACACAACGTTTTATGTGAATTATATCTCAATAAAGCTGGAAAACATTTTTCAAGCACCTTAGACAACTTCTTTAGGGTTCTAGAGAATTTAATACATCTGTTCACTAAACGACTGTCGGAGACATAACTGACCAGAGTCCAATGAGTGAATACATGCAAAAGGGTTGTGAACAGTAGTGAGCTGTATGGATGGAAGGCCCCGCTCTTGGTTGGTTGGTTGGTTATTGTTGCTTTTAAAGTTTTTAAAGTTTTTAAAATTTTTAAAGTTTTTTCCAGCTTTATTGAGTTATAATTAACAAATAAAAATGTTAATTTTTATTTTAAAGATTATTAAATTATTATTTTAAAAAATTGGGGGGCATCTGAGGGGCTCAGTGGGTTAAAGCCTCTGCCTTCGGCTCAGGTCGAGATCCCTGGGTCCCGGGATCGAGCCCCGCACCTGGTTCTCTGCTCGGCAAGGAGCCTGCTTCCACCTCTCTCTTTCTCTGCCTGTTCTCTGCCTACTTGTGATCTCTGTCTGTCAAATAATTTTTTTTTTAATCTTTAAAAAATGTACACATTTAAGGTGTAAAAACATAATGGCTTGCTCCATGTTACTAGTATCACAGCTTTGAAAGTTCTCCTGGAATATAGAGGTTAAAGAAGAAACACAGATCCAAGGAAAAGAGGTGCAAACTATATTACCATCTTTAAGTAACTCCCCAGACATATAGACAACATACTATATTTATGATGTATATCATTCTCCTATTTAACAAGGAGGAAAAATAGGACAATGAGAAATGCACTCGAACTAAGATGTGTCTAGACTCATTATGTAACTGGCTTTCTAAAAATAAAAAGTAAAAATAAGCTCAGTGTATTTTCTACAGATTATTTAGATGCCCAAAATGTTTATATCAAAAAGAGCTTAAAGCTTTAAAGACAACACACATACAAAATTTCGCTTTTTATTTATTCAGAACTGTGAATCTAGTCACTTGTCACTTGCCAAAGAAAAAATATTTAAAGCAAGATTGGGGTTGCAGGAAAAAGAAAAAAAAAAAGATTGCAGTTGCGGGCAAGCACTAACCTCCTCCACCCCCAACAGCAAAATTCTATTAGATGCTTTTATTTTTTTTTAAGATTTTTATTTATTTATTTGATAGAGAGAGACACAGTGAAAGAGGGAACACAGCAGGGGGGAGTAGGAAAGGGAGAAGCAGGCTTCCCTGCTAAACAGGGAGCCTGATGCCCTGCTTGATCCCAGGACCCCAGGACGATGACCTGAGCTGAAGGTAGACCCTTAACGACTGAGCCACCCAGGCGCCCTATTAGATGCTTTTAGACACTGAGTAAATCATCCCCACACTGCTAACTATAAATGTGATGCTGAGTATAAAAGGCCATGACTCAGAGAGGAGAGGAGGTGGGGAGAAAGGGAGAGGCAGAGAGGGAGAGGGAGAGATCACCATGTGCTTATTTGAAGCACCAGCCACGCTGAAAGGAGAGGACAGAAGAGGGCGGACAGTTTTCCTAGCGCTGGGACTGTGGGGGATGGCTGAGGACAGGCATAAAAGCCAAGGAATTAACTAGTTTCAAGACTCCAAACGGAATCGAGCGTACAGTTGTTGTTGGCCCGAGAACTGACTCAGTCTTCCAGGTGCAAAGCAGGATTTGATTCTCGCCTGCAAAAACTTCCAGTGACCTTGGGAGGTCCGGAAGTGAATCACAACTCCAGATGCCCAGCAAGCTGTCTCCTTTTTAAGAAATCACCATATGTCAACAAATTAATTGGTTAGAATGTGACCCACCCAAGTGGTTTATCCCCTAATTTTAAGTGACAAAAGCAGAATACAAAAGACGTGACCAGTAATTAGAATTGATTAGATCTGAACAAAGATATTTATAATTACCATGACTATGAACATATCTAGGAGGTAATTTTGTGAAATAAAAAGTTACATTGAAGCCATGGAATAACAGAACTTTTTTTCATTGACCTTGTTGTCATTTCATTTTTGCCATTTCAAAAATTGCAAGGAAAAGTCAAAGACAAATGATAACGTAAGAGAAAACCCTTACAACTTACATCACAAAAGGCCTAATATATAAAAAACTTAAAATGTCAGAAGACCAAAATTCCTACAGAAAAAATGTTAAAAAAAAACAAAGAGTTCTGGGGGGGGGGGGGGGGGGGGGGTGTTGGGGTATAAGAGGGGGAAAGGAGGCGGCGTCTGAAATAGCAAGAGGAGAGGGGGTTGAGACAATGG
>NC_081559.1:135107683-135139986 GCF_022355385.1 Mustela nigripes
GGGAGGCCATTTGTCTGTTAACGTGTGAGAAAGATGCCTACCTTCAACTCATAATGAGAGATGCAAATTAAAACTGTACTGAGATGGGGCTCCTGGGTGGCTCAGTGGGTTGAGGCCTTCGGCTCAGGTCATGATCCCAGGGTTCTGGGATCGAGCACTGCATAGGGCTCTCTGTTCAGTGGGGAGCCTGCTTCCCCATCTCTTTCTACCTACCTCTCTGTCTGCTCGTGATCTCGGTCTGTCAAATAAATAAATAAAATCTTCAAAAAAAAAAAAAATGTGCTGAGATATAATTTCTCACATACAAAATTGGCTAAAACCCAAAAGCTTGACAATACACCGGCCTGAGGAAGCCATGAGGAAACTGGTATTCTCAAACACAGCTAGTGGGAGTAAATGACAGAGGCATTTACAGTTAGCCCCAACAATCTCATTTCTAGGAACTTACCCCAAAGATAAATAAGTACTGCACAATATATTCTCAAGGTGAGTCACTGCAGAATCATCTGTAGAAACAAAACATTGGAAACAACCCAAACATTCACCAATAAGGAACTGATTGAATAAACCCACGCAATGAAGTATATATAGTCTCAGAAAAGAATAAGTAAGATATGGACTGATAAGGAGTGGTTTGAGTGGTTTCCACAGTACAGTAAGTGAAAAAAATGCACAGCAGTATATTACTATATTTTTTATAAAAAAGGAACTCAAATAAGAAAAAATTATATATAAATATATATGTATGTGTATTTGTTTATTTTGCTTATTTTTCCAGAAACTTTGGAAAGATAAGCCAGAAATAATTACTGAGAAAGGAAGCACAGGGAGGTAGAGTGAAGAAAAGGAAGAGAAATGATATGGATAGAAGCAAGACTTTCTTTTTTTTTTTTTAATTTAAATTCTATTAGCCAACTTATAGTAGTACATTATTAGCTTCAAATGTAGTGTTCAATAATTCATCAGTTGTGTATAACACCCCGTGCTCATCACATCATGTGCCTCCTTAATGCCCATCCATCCACCCCTCTCCCCTCCAGCAGCCCTCAGTTTGTTTCCTATAATTAAGAATCTCTCAAGGTTTTTCTCCCTCTCTGATGACCTCTCATTCTGCTTTCCCTCCCTTCCCCTACGGTCCCCTGCCCTGTTTCTTATGTTCCACAAATGAGTGAAACCATATGATAAATTCTTTCCCTGGTTGACTTATTTCACTAGCATAATACCCCCCAGTTCCATCCACTTCTATGTAAAAGGTAAATGTTCATCCTTTCTGATGGCTGAGTAATATTCCATTGTATATATACACCACATCTTCTTTATCCATTCATCTCTTGATGGACAGAAGCAAGACTTTCCTAAATGAGCCTTTTTTTAAAAAAAAGATTTTATTTACTTGACAGAGAGAGAGAGCACACAAGCAGGGCAAGCAGGGGAGCAGCAAGCAGAGGGAGAAGCAGACTCCCCACTGAGCAAGGAGCCCAATTCAGGACTCGATGCCAGGACCCTGTGACCATGATCTGAGCCATGCAGTTGCCCCCTAAACAAGCCTTTTTATATAGTTTTGATTTTTGACTCATATAAATGTTCCAAATGTTCAAAAACTAGATTAAATTAAATCAAAAAGGGAAAGCAACCCTAAAATTGGGAAGAAACAAATTTAACTCTATATCAGATGAGTACCATACTGACATACAGCAGAAATTTATTTCAAGTGACCTTTTAAACACACATTTGAACTATACATTTCTCTCTTTTTTTAAGATTTTATTTACTTATTTGACAGACAGAGATCACAAGTAGGCAGACAGGCAGGCACAGAGAGAGAAAGAGGAGGAAGCAGGCTTCCCGCTGAGCAGAGAGCCCGATGCGGGGCTCGATCCCAGGACCCTGGGATCATGACCTGAGCTGAAGGCAGAGGCTTTAACCCACTGAGCCACACAGGCACCCCATAACTATACATTTCTTAATGGCATATGGTCCAGAGACTAAAAGAATTACCAAAAAATCCTCAAAATTCACTTAGTGTTTTATTGATGTAATGATGTGGCAATATAAATATTATAATTATGAATCCTTTTTATGTATCTACTAAGATAAAGCAAATAAGTATGCTAATATTATTTGAAAAGAAATTTCCAGTGCAAGAGAAAAAATACAAAATCGGTAAGTTAAGAAAACTTCATAATGTTAATGTTTTTTACAACAGTTTTTTGAAATATAATTCACATACCATATAATTAGCCTTTTAAAATATAAAATTCAGGGGCACCTGGGTGGCTCAGTCAGTTAAGCATCTGCCTTCAGCTGAAGTGATGATCTCAGGGTCCTGGGATCTGCCCTGTGTTGGGCTTCCTGCTCAAGGGGGAGTCTACTTCTCCCTGTGCCTATGACCCTTACCCCACTCATGACTGCGTGCTCTCTCTCTCAAATAAATAAAATCTTTAAAAATAAATGAAGTGTAAAGTTCAGTAGCTTTAGTATATTCACAGAACTATACAACCATCACCACTGTCTAATTTCAGAACATTTCCAGCACCCCAAAAGGAAGCCACATATCCACGACCAGTCACTACCATTTGCCCTCACCCAAAACCCTGGCAATCACTAATCTACTTTCTATCTCCATAGATTTGTCTATTCTGGACATGTTGCATAAATAGAATCCTATAACATATTTATAACTGGCTACTTTGAGGTAACAGAATGTACCATAATCTGTATTACTTCCCCATGGCTGCTATTACAAACAACCACAACTTAAAACAACAGAAGTTCTCAAGACCAGGAGTCCAAAAACAAGATGTTAGTAGGGACATGGTCCCTCCAAGGGTCAAGAGTACTATTCGTTCCTTTTCTCTTCCAGCTTCTGGTGGCTCCAGGCATTCCTTGGCTGGTGGCCACTCCAATCTCTGCCACCATGGTCACATTGCCTGCCTTTGCTCTGTCCTCTTCATGTCTCTTATTAGTTTATTTGTCATTGGCTTAGGTCCCACTTGGATAATCCAGGATGATCTCATTTCAAGATCCTAACTTAGTTACATAGGCAAAGACCTTTTTACCAAATCAAGTAACATTCACAGGCTCCAGGGACTGGGAAATAGACATATATTCACTAGGCTTATTCACACTACAGACTGTCTTCAGATCCCCCAAAATTCACATCCATCCTACAGGCAAAATGCTCTTATTATTAAAATAATAATAAAATAAAATAAACTTATAAAATAATCTTATCATCCCCCAGGGTCTCAACCCATTATAGCATCAACTCTGTCCAGAATCTCATCTAAATGTCATCAAAAGTCCCAAATCTTATCATCTAAATCATCTAAACCAATATGAATGAGACTGTGAGTATGAGCCATCAAATGGGAAAATTCTTTTCTTTTCTTTTCTTTATTTTTTAAAGATTTTATTTATTTATTTGACAGACAGAGATCACAAGTAGGCAGAGAGGCAGGCAGAGAGAGAGGAGGAAGCAGGCTCCCCGCTGAGCAGAGAGCCCGATGCGGGGCTCGATCCCAGAACCCTGGGACCATGACCTGAGCTGAAGGCAGAGGCCTAACCCACTGAGCCACCCAGGCGCCCCGGGAAAATTCTTTTCTCTCTGTGGGCCTGTGAAATGAGAAAACAAAGTATACACTTCCAAAAAACAATGATGAGACAGACATAGGATAACAAGAGAAAATGGAAGAACTATAAGGGCCATTGGTTCCCAGCAAGTTTGAAATCCAGCAGGGCTAATATCATTGGGTTTCAAACCTGGGGGTTACTTTGAGTTTTCTTCTCTTTTCTCTCCCCTTCTGCTTTTAATATCACTCTGGACTCTTGGATTCTATTTATCTATTATTTATTATCATCTCTAGTTATACTTTTTTAAAATGCTCATATCATCCCAAATTTAGCCAGTGGAGATTTCTCCCAGTTCCTGATCTTTTGGGGACAAGTCCCTAACTCCTTCCCCATTAGTCATTAATAGCTTCTAGTATTATATGTTCATTTTGTTTATTCTGATTCAGACTTGGGATCACTAATCTATCTTCCTTTCTTTCTTAAGATTTTATTTATTTATTTGACAGAGAGAGAGAGAGAGAGCGAGAAAGCACAAGCAAGGGGACCAGCAGGCAGAGGGAGAGGGAGAAGCAGGCTTCCCGCTGAGCAGGGATGTATGGGCAGCTTGATCCTAGGATCATGACCTGAGCTGAAGGCAGATGCTTAACTGACTGAATTATAACTGAATTATAACTATAGATGATTATAAATATTAGATAAGCAGAATCCAAGAGTCCAAAGTGATATTAAAAGCAGAGGGGGAGAGAAAAAGAAGAAAATTCATTCTTCATCACTGGAGGTAACTATTAAACAAACTCCCCTCACTAAGAAATTGACAATAAACAGGAAAAAATAAATATTCATCACTACTTTTTAAAGAGAAACAATACTTCATCCTCATTTGATGAGGGAAAGCTCACTTTTATGGAAGAATGCCAGATAATAAATGGAGGAGGAGAGATACAACTGAAAATTCACTATTTTCCCAATCCTAATAAGGAAATCCATTCAGGCAAGAATCACCAAAGCAGGCTAAAACCAAAACAAAAGTGAAAACAAAAACACAAACAGCAGGTGAAGATGTTTGCACAACAGAAGAGTCACAAAGTACAAAAATGTCAACCAACATAATACTTACTAATGGTGAAGGTGAAAATACTGGTGATTGTTACCCTAAATGCTATGGACTGCATATTTGTCCGTATACTGAAGTCCCAACCTGCAATGAGACTAAATTAGGAGATTGGACCCTTAAAGATTAAGAGGTTGTGAAGGTGGAGGCCCTGATCTGATAGGATAGTGTCCTTATAAGTAGAGATCCCAGAGAGTTCATTATTTTATTTTCTCTACACACACACACACATACCAAGGAAGGGCCATGTGAGGACACAGTGAGAAGGCACCTATCTATAAGCCAGGATGAGTCTTCACCAAGAATCAACCCTGCTGGAGATCCTTGATCACAGACTTCTAGCCTCCAGAACTGGGAGAAAGTAAATTTCTGTTGTTTAAGCATCTGTTCTGTGGTATTTTGGTATAGATGCCTGAGCAGATTAATACGCCAACAAATCAAAGTTAGCATCGCTAAGAGCAGAATAATCAGCTATGACACAGTATGAGGTACATGGCATGACCTATAAAAGGAATTTTCTTGCCAAAAATGTTTAACCTGAATCTAAATAAGCCATTCAACCTACCTGCCAGTTCATAGGAAATACAAGTGCCTCAGTCAGGGTTCTAGAAGATAACAGATGGTATGCTCAAATCACTACTCAAAATGCAGTAAAGGGGGCTACTTTTGCTTCTGGCCAAGAGAGAAGAACAGAAACCAGATTTGCTCTTCTGTCTGAACCAACCAAACAATGAACAAAATATATGAAAAACAGTTTTCAAGATACTGGACACTAGGCAATAAAGAACAGTAATCCATGAAAGACAATAGGCCAATTATGAATTTATTAACAAACTCACCTTGAATTGCCTAATTTTCAAAAATGAAGACAGGCCCTTTAAATAGTTTCCCTTTGCCAGCTGGTACAATGGTAGTGTTGTTAGTGAAGGGTACAGGGGTAATATTGCAGAAGAAAGGAGTTTTGCTCCCTGGCTCAAGTGTGCTTGCTAGGCAGACCCCTGACACGTAAGTCCCCAATACCAAGCTCCTGGAGCCCAGCAATTGTATCTACAAGAAACCTACAGCTAACACTATATTTCACAGTGAAAGACTGAGATCAGGAATACTGCAAGGATGTCTACTCTAACCATGGCTATTCCACACTTTACTAGAGATGCTAGCCTATGAAACTGAGCAAGAAAATAAATAAAAATGCATCCAGACTGCAAAGACAGAAGTACAACTGTCTTTTTTTTTTTAAGATTTTATTTATTTATTTGACAGAGAGAGAGAACAAACAGTGGGAGCAGCAGGCAGAGGAAGAGGGAGAAGCAGGCTCCCCACTGAGTAGGGAGCCCAGTGTGGGGCCTTATCCCAGGACCCTGGGATCCATGACCTGAGTCAAAAGTAGACCCTTTACCAACTGAGCCACCCAGGCAACTTATTTTCAGATGCAATTATCATCTATATAAAAAATTCAAAGAAATTTACAAAAAAGCTATGAGGACTAATAAATGAGTTTAGCAAGGTTGCAGAATACAAGATCAATTTACGAAAGTCAACTATATTTACACTAGCAATGAATAACTGAAAATTAAAATTTTTAAAATAATAGCATAATAGCATAATAGCATCAAAACATATTAGATATTTAAGGATAAATTTGGCAAAAGGTTTATCTGTACAGTAATAATGATAAAATATTGCAGAGAGAAATTAAAGAAGATCTAGGGGTGCCTGGCTGGCTCAGTAAGTAGAGAATATAAACACTTGATCTTGGGGTTGTATGGCTCGAACTCACATTGTGGGTAAAGTTTATTTAAAAAAAAAAAAAGAAGGAGCAGCAGCTCTAAAATAAATGAAGAGCTATAGTGTAGGGCCAAGATCTTGACTCTTCCCAAATTGATCTATAGTTTCAGCATAATCACAATCAAAATCCTAGTAGGATTTTGTGTAGAAACTGACAAACTGATTCTAAATTCATATAGACATGCAAAAGACATATAGAATATCCACATAACCTTGAAAAAGAACATATACTACATACCACTGTCTACTACCTAATTTCAAGACTAATCAAGACAGTGTGGTATTAGCATAACAAAGAGATCAATGAGACAGACTAGAGGGTCCAAAAATAGACTTACATTTATATGGAAAACTGATTTTCAGCAAAGATGCAAAAGTAATTCAGTAGAGAAAGGATGGTTTTATATTTTACCAAAATATTTTTAAAATTTAAAGAATACTGAGTCACCTGGGAGGCTCAGTCAGTCAAGCATCTGCCTTTGACTCAGGTCATGAACGCTGGGGTCCCAGGATCAAGTCCTGCATTGGGTTCCCTGCTCAGTGTGGAATCTGCCTCTCCCTCTCCTTCTGCCCCTCCCCCCTACTTGTGCTCTCTCTCTCACTCCTCTCTCTCTCTCTCTCTCAAATAAATAAATAAAATCTTTTTTTAAAAATTTAAAGAATACTTAAAAATAAAAAAAAAAAAAACTTAGGGGCATCTGGGTGGCTCAATCAGTTAAGCAGTCAAATCTTGATTTTGGATCGGGTCATGATCTCATGGTCCTGGGATCAAGAGCCCCCCATGGGGCTCCTTGCTCAGGAGGGAGTGTGTTGGACATTCTCCCTCTCCCTCTGCCCCTTTCCCCAACTCATTCTTTCTTTCTCTCTCTCAAATAAATAAATAAATATTTTTTAAAAATAAAATTTAAGGGGCACCTGAGTGGCTCAGTGGGTTAAAGCCTCTGCCTTCAGCTCAGGTCATGATCCCTCCCAGGATCCTGGATCGGGCCCCACATAGGGCTCTCTGTTCAGCAGGGAGCCTGCTTCCCCCTCTCTCTCTGCCTGCCTCTCTGCCTACTTGTGATCTCTGTCTGTCAAATAAATAAACAAAAATATCTAAAAAAAAAAAAAAAAAAAAGAATTTCCTTTAAAAAAATAAAATTTTAAAAGCTTAAAGTAGTAAATTTTACATTATACATGTTTTACCACAAACAAATTTTTAATTGAAACAGAGGAATATAAAGCAAATATGATAAATGTTAACAATTATTAAAGATAGTTGGTAGATATATGAGTCCTAATTTATACTTTCAAATTTTGTATATTAGAAAATTCCCATAACGTCGGTTTTGAATTTTTTTTAAGTTTCATCTATTTATTTGACAGAGAGAGATCACAAGTAGGCTGAGAGGCCTGAAGGGGTGAAGCAGGCCCTGCTAAACAGAGAGCCTGACACAGGGCTCGATTCCAGGATCCTGAGACCTTGACCCAAGCTGAAGGCAGAGGCTTAACCCACTGAGCCACCCAGACACCCCGGGTTTGAATTTTTAAGGAAAGCAACAGTACTGACTATGAAGGAAGAAGAAAGGAGAAAAAACAGATAAAGCAAGAAAGAGGAGGAAAGGGGCACCTCAGTCATTTAAGTGTCTGCCTTCGGCTCAGGTCATAAGCCCATGGTCCTAGGATCAAGCCCCACTTTGAGTCCCAC
Organism: Mustela nigripes; assembly: GCF_022355385.1. NCBI lineage: Eukaryota > Metazoa > Chordata > Mammalia > Carnivora > Mustelidae > Mustela > Mustela nigripes. The sequence continues at coordinate 135,115,843 of NC_081559.1, forward strand.
ATCGAGCCCCACATCAGGCTCCTTGCTCAGCAGAAGCCTGCTTCTCCCTCTCTCTCTCCTTCTGCCTCCCGCTTCCCCTGCTTGTACTTTCTCTCTTTTTCTCTCTCTGTTTCAAATAAATAAATAAAATCTTTTTAAAAAGAAGAAGGAGGGGGTGCGCCTGGGTGGCTCAGTGGATTAAGCCGCTGCCTTCGGCTCAGGTCATGATCTCAGGGTCCTGGAATCGAGCCCCGCATCGGGCTTTCTGCTCAGCAGGGAGCCTGCTTCCCCCTCTGTCTCTGCCTGCCTCTCTGCCTACTTGTGATCTCTCTCTGTCAAATAAAATAAATAAAATATTTAAAAAGAAAAAAAGAAAAAAGAAGAAGGAGGGGAAGGAGGAAAAGAAAGGGGAGAAGAAGAGGGAGAAGAAAGAGGGGGAAAGAGAGAAAGAAAAGGGGAAAGAAAGTTCCTTCTGTCTACGACACGAATCACTGCAAGACTGAGGTTCCCACTACATAGATTCCTGTATGCACTCAGGAGAGCAGATGTTCCTCAGCTCACACCTGCAGAAGCTACACAAATATCCAGGAAAGCACGTTTCTCGGTAGGACCACAGCAGGAGGGAGCCTGGCAGGTTTTGCCCTGCGCAAAGGCACCACAAAGCAGACACTGAAGATCTACATATTTGTTATCACAATCCTCCAAAAGAGAGCATCTATAAACTCAGGCAGGCCCTGTAAGCTAGGCTGACACTGAGAGGAAGGGGGAAGGAGAACAAATATTCAGGTCCTAAAGGGTTGAAGCTTGCGCTAGAACACTATATGGTACTGTTTTAGTTAATAAAACCACTTTGGGCTTAACCATAGTAAAATGGTATTTCATATGGAAATATTCGAGGTAACTTCATATTACCTTTATTCTTATTCCTCAAAAAAGAAAATAAATAGCATTTCTAAAGGGCTGTGTTTAATAGCTACATGCAAAAAAAAATGAAACTGAACCACTTTCTTACACCACATATGAAAATAAACTCAAAATGGATTAAAGACCTGGGGCGCCTGGGTAGCTCAGTGGGTTAAAGCCTCTGCCTTCGGCTCAGGTTATGATCCCAGGGTCCTAGGATCAAGCCCCACATCGGGCTCTCTGCTCATCGGGAAGCCTGCCTCCCCCTCTCTCTCTGTCTGCCTCTCTGCCTGCTAGTGATCTCTGTCTGTCAAATAAATAATTTTTTTAAAAAATGGATTCAAGACCTAAATGTAACACTTGAAACCATAAATTTTCTAAAAGAAAACAAAGGCAGTAAACTCTTAACATCAGTCAGCAAATTTGGGAGGAGATTTGTCTTCCCAGGGAAGGGCAACAAAAGCAAAAATAAACAATTGAGGGACGCCTGGGTGGCTCAGTGGGTTAAGCCGCTGCTTTCGGCTCAGGTCATGATCTCAGGGTACTGGGATCGAGTCCCACATCGGGCTCTCTGCTCAGCAGGGAGCCTGCTTCCTCCTCCCTCTCTCTCTCTCTGCCTGCCTCTCTGCCTACTTGTAATCTCTCTCTGTCAAATAAATAAATAAAATCTTTAAAAAAAAAAAAATAAACAATTGAGACTACATCAAACTAAAAAGCTTTTATAGCAGGAAGGAAGCTATCAACAAAACAAAAAGGGAAATCTAGTGAATGGGAGAAGATATTTGCAAATGATATATCCAATGAGGGGTTAATAAGCAAAATACATAAAGAACTCACATAGCTCAACCAAAACCAAATAATCTGATTAAAACATGGGCAGAGGACCAGAATAAACATTCTTCCAAAGAAGCCATAGAGATGGCCAAGAGACACATGAAAAGATGCTCAGCCTCACTCATGATCAGGCAAATGTAAATCAAAACCACAATGAGATCTTAAATCACACCTGTCAGAATGACTAGTACCAAAAAGACAAGAAATATCAAGTACTTGTGAAGATTTGAGAAAAGGGAATCCTCGTGCACTGCTGGTGGAAAAGTAAATTGGTGCAGCCACTGTGAAAAACAGTATGAAGGTTCTTCAAAAACTTAAAAGCAGATATACTATACAATCCAGCAATTCCACTTCTGGGCATTTCCCCCCAAAAAAGAAAAACACTTAATTCGAAAGAATATATACATCTCCTTGTTCATTGCAGCATTATTTACATTAGACAAGGGGCACCCCGCTGGTTCAGTTGGTGGAGCATGTGACTCTTGATCTCAGGGTTGTGAATTTGAGTATAGAATTGGCCATAGAGATTAGTTTTAAAAAGGGGGTGGGGGGGCACCTGGGTGGCTCAGTGGGTAAGGCCTCTGATCTCAGGGTCCTGGGATCGAGCCTCACATAGGGCTCTCTGCTCCGTGGGGAGCTTGCTTCCTCTCCTCTCTCTGCCTGCCTCTCTGCCTACTTATGATCTCTGTCTGTCAAATAAATAAATAAAATCTTTAAAAAAAAAAAAAAAAGAGGGGTGCCTGGGTGTCAAAGTCGGTTGAGCATCCAACTTTTGGTTTCCGCTCAGGTCATGATCTCAGGGTTGTGGGATCAAGCCCCATGCTCAGCTCCATGCTCAGCGAGGAGTCTGCTTGGGACTTTCTCTCTTCCTCTCCCTCTGCCCTTCCCCACTGCTCTCTCTTTCTCTCTCTCTCACTCTTTCAAAATAAATATGTAAATCTTAAAAAAAAAAAAAAAAGGAATAGTACAATAGCCAAGATATGAAAGCCAGCTAGGTGTCCATTGATAGATGAATGGATAAAGAAGATGTCAGAGATGTAAAAAATATATATATATATGAGAGATGTAGATTAAGGTATAGGTACATAATGGAATAGAATTCAGCCATTAAAAAAAAAGATTGAAGGACCCAGATGCTCAGTGAAATAATTTAAAGACAAATACTACATGATTTCACTTACACATGGAGCCTAAACAAACAAAACAAAACAAACTCATTCATAAATTCAGAAAACAAACTGGCGGTTGCCGAGGGGGAAGGCAGATGGGGAGATGGACAAAATAGGGAAAGGTGATTAAGATGTACAAACTTCCAGTTATAAAATAAATAAGTACTAGGGATATAAAGTACAACATGGGAAACATAGTCAATATATTGTAATAACTTTATATGAAGACAAATAGTAACCAGAGTCATTGTGGTGATCACTTTTTTATATATATAAATGTCTAATCATTACATCATACACTGAAACTAACATAATATTGCATGTCAGCTATACGTGAAATTTACAAATAAATAAATAAATAAATAGTTGTGTTTAATAAATAATTGATGTTCTTCAGATCACCACAAATATTTAAAATTACTGGTCTAGATTAATCATGTTTAATTTTTTTTAATGCCCTGATTCGCCTGTTTTCCAAAAAGCATTAGCCATTTTAAAGAACTCAGGATGTTTTGGGGATTAAATTTATTAGCTATAAAAGTGATGCCCACTCAGCACTGATTTCCAGGAATTGGTTACATTTTTCTTCCTGACTCGCACATCTCTAATCTGGGAGCTGACCTGATGGATCATAGAAACACTTCAGAAGGCAATGTAAAACAAAAGCAAGAGGAAACAAAGCAACAGGATAATCACATTTCCCTCTGCCTGAAGCTCCCCCTACTTGTGTTCTCACTTTCTCTGACAAATAAATAAAGTCTTTTAAAAAAAAATTTTTAACAATTCTTAAGTGTAAAAAACAAAGCGAATGATGCCTTCTACAAGCATGATTGACAGTGGTCAAAAACGTGGCTCTGTGCAAGACAAGAAAGAAAGAAAGAAAGAGGAAAGGAAAGGGAAAGAAAAAAAAGAAAAGAAAAGAAATAAGCTAACATTACGTTGACCAAGTCAAAGACCGTAAGACTGGAAAAACCATTAGGAGCCATCAAAAATAATAATAAGATTCCAGACTATGAATTCTATCCAATTTATATTTTCAATGATTAGCAAGTTACCTGCCATATGGTAGGAGGCTGACCAAATAAAGAAATAAATGAGTCGATGGTCTCTGCTGTTATAGAGAACTCTAACATCTAGTCTCTGCTTCTTCTATAGTAATAGAATACCAAATTTTCAGCCGGGTACAGGACTGCCCGGAATCAAAACTACATTTCCCAGTCTCCATTGCAGCTAGATGTGCATATAATTAAATTCTAACCAATGAGATAAAAGTGGACGTGGAATGATCCATTTTCTTTGATTTCCTCCTTCCTGCTGGCTGGAATGCAAGTGTAGAGGCTAGAGTTCCAACAATCTTCTTGTAGACCAGAATGTGATCCTGGGAATTAAAGTAACTCAGGGTGGAGCCATAAGACATAGCCTGAGTTTCTGACCCAGGGAGTTTCTGAACATTCCAGCACTGACAACCATTCACATTCTCAAATGGGAAATAAACTTGTATCTTCCTTCAGTTACTGATATTTGGGAGTTTCCTCTACTTGCAGCTTAACCAAATCTTAAGTAATACATATGCTTTACTGAAGTATTTCCCTACTGTGTGTTTAGCTAGTTTTCCATTTTTAGCCTCTTCAAATAGTGCCACCTCCACAAAAGGGGCCAAAAAAACTTTTCCTGTAAAGAGACAAACAGTAAATAATTGAGGGTTTGCAGAGTCCATATGGTCTCTCTCATATATTCTTCTTCCTCTTTTTTTTTTTTTTTTAACATCTCCTTAAGAATGTAAAAGCCATCCCTGGCTCATAGGCTGTACAGAAACAAACCCTACAGCCCAGAATTGACCTGTGGGCTGCAGTTTGCAGACCCATGTTTTAAGGCAATCACTCCAGACTTTTTCTAGCCTCAGAACTCACTTTATGGACAAAACTTTATTGGTGTCCTAATATGTAAAAGAGAGTAAAAGCTGACCTGGTTGGGGTGGCTGTTGCCTTTTCTCCTCTTTAGCCTCACCTTTGACCCCCAATACCCTAATGGAGCTTTCCCAATCCACAAAAGGTTCCTGGAAAGGCACTTGGAAAACCACCGATATCTGACTTAGCACTTTGCAGCTTCTGTCATCTGTTTGCTCAAGTGCTATAGTAAATCTAGGCCCCCCAGCCCTTTTTTTTTTTTTTTTTAAGGAAAATCTCTACCATATCAGCAGGTCATCCTTTAGAGTCTCTACTTTCTATGTAGTAATGTTGTAGGTACACATAAATGCATGTATAGATATACTCATGCACACATATATGTATTTATAAGGAAAGAGGCTATTTTCAACATAAAATCTGATGGCCAATAATTCTCCCTATAAAAGAAGGTAAGTGACACCACTATTCATATAAATAGGGACATAAATTGGATACTGCTCCCTCCTGTTTACAAAGACTGGCAAAGGAGGGAAGGCATACTTATAACTATGATTGCCTTAAAGAGATTGCAGAATATACTTTTAAACTTCAGCCATTCTTCAAAGGTAAAGGTGAAGGCCCAAAGATTATTGTTTATTCAATGGAACATCTTGGAAGAGACATGGGGGAAGTGAGACTGAGGATAAAACAAGCTAAGGAGAAGTTATCAGTAGCCAGGTACTAGAGATATATTACCTAATACATGTAATAGGCAGTAGAAAAAATAAGCATAGAGATATTACACAAAGTTTTTTACTGCTTACTGACTTCTGTTGATATACAGCCCCTCTTTAATAGTCCCAACTTTTAATAAAATCATTCCATATTAGCCTATACTAAAGACAGAGTAAGGGGAACTATATGGAAAAGGAGATGCATTACAACTCTTTTGGTATAATACTTAAATAATATAGAAACAAAAAAGAGACAGCACTTAAGGTTGCAAGGTGAGAAGCAGAGAATAAGCATTTTAAAGAGAGCAAGACACTGGAGCTTGGCTGTCTTTGATTTCTTTAAAGATATTGTGGGTGGAGGGGACCACTGGGGTGGCTCAATCAATTAAGCCTCTGACTGTGGCTCTTGAGGCTCTTGAGGATCTGGAGGTCCTGGGATTGAGCCCCCTGTCAGGCTCCCCACTCAATGGGAAGTCAGCTTCTCCCTCTATCTCTCCTTTTTCCTCTCGTGCTCCCCTGCTCGTGCATGCTCTCTCTCTCTCTCTCTCTAATTAATTAATTAATTAATTATATCCTTTTTAAAAAAAATGTTGATGGGAGCGCCTGGGTGGCTCAGTCGTTAAGCATCTGCCTTCGACTCAGGTCATGATCTCAGGGTCCTGGGATTGAACCCCAGCGGGCACCCTGCTCAGCGGGGAGCCTGCTTCTCCCTCTCCCACTCCCCCAGCTTGTGTTCCCTCTTTCGTTATCTATCTCTCTGTCAAATAAATAAATAAATCTTTAAAAAGCCCCACATAGGGTTCCTTGGTTAGTGGGGAGCCTACTTCTCCCTCTCCCTCTCCCTCTGCTGCTCCCCCTGCTTGTGCTCTTTCTTCCTCTCTCTCCTGCTCTTTGTCAAATAAATAAATGAAATCTTTAAAAAAAATTTTTTTTAAAGATATTCTTGGAAGATGTTGAGAAGATATTAAATATTAAAAGGAATCGTAACTCCAGAGCCCTAGGGCACTGGATGGCATCTACACACGTACACACTTAAGTTGCATACATATACATTCTATTTATTTCACAAAAAAAGGAATCACAATTTTGTTGTTGTTATTGTTTAAAGATTTTATTTATTTATTTGACAGAGACACAGCGAGAGAAGAAACACAAGCAGGGGGAGTGGGAGAGGGAGAAGCAGGCTTCCCACTGAGCAGGGAGCCTGATCCCAGGACTCTGGAGTCATGACTCAAGCCAAATGCAGACACTTAATGACTGAGCCACCCGGGAACCACAGGAATCACAGTTTTATGGATTTCTCTGAGACATCTTTTTAAAATCAATACATTTTTTTTAAAGATTTTATTTATTTATTTGACAGAGATCACAAGTAAGCTGAGATGCAGGCAGAGACGAGGGAAGCAGGTTCCCTGCTGAGCAGAGAGCCCAATGCGGGACTCGATCCCAGGACCCTGAGATCATGACCTGAGCTGAAGGCAGCGGCTTAACCCACTGAGCCACCCAGGCGCCCTAAAATCAATACATATTAATCTTAGACATTCTTTTTAATAGCTAATACAATATTTATTTATTTATTTTTGAAGATTTTATTTATTTGAGAGAGATGGAGAGAGCACATGGTTTGGGGAAGGGGCTGAAGGCGGGGGGAAAGGGAGAAAGAGAATCTCAAGCAGACTCTAAGCTGGAGGGGGGCCCCAACTCCAGGCTCAATCTCACAACCCTGAGATCACGACCTGAACCAGAATCTACAGTCAGACACCCAATCAACTGAGCCATCCAGGCACATGAGCGGGGGAAGGGGTGTTGTGGGGAGGGGTGTCCCGAAGGAGAGGGCTCCCACTGAGTGTGGAGCCCCACACCAGGCTTAATTTCACCACCCTGAGATCAGATGCTTAATTTACTGACCAACCAGGTGCCCCTAGCTAATACAATATTTTATAGTTTGGTATAACATTATATGAATACACCAAAATTAATTTGACTATTCCCATGTTGATCACCAAAGATAATTCTAATCATTACTATTTTGCATATTATAATGAATAAGTACTCATATATACACACACATCCTCACACATGCCCTTGTATATAGAGCAGATACCTAGACATGCTTCCTCTAGCTCACACCCCAAAACCAACAATTGGTTCTACAAGACTTACTGAGCTCAGACTTCCAATATAAACTATCAATCAAGCCTTGATTCTCTGGTTTCCATTATGGTCAACAAAGGAGATAAAATCTATACAAGACATGAATCATATTTTTCCCCTCCAAGCCAATCAACAGCTAAATCTCATTTATGAAAGAATCGCTCCCTTTTCTATGATTTGTTTCCCATCATTTCCTACCTATGATCAACTCTATTACTCAGCCTTCCTCTGTCCCATTGATAGTTTTTTCTCTTGTTATAATCATTATAATCATTATACTGAAAAACTTAGTAAGACTAGTTTCCTTTCAGTGGCTTTTTTCTAGAACATTTCACCTTTGCTGTATCTGTTAACTTATTCTTTAAACTGAATGTTAAAATAATTTTGTCTATTTTTTTTTAGTTAGGGGGTTGCATTAAATCTGCTAATTAAACTTAAGAAAACTGGCTGGCTCAGTCAGTAGAGCATGTGACCCCTGATCTCAGGGTTGTAAACTTAAGTTTACATAAACTATAAACCCTTGCAAAACTGTAGGGTGTAGAGATTACCTAAAAATAAAATCTTCAGGGGCGGGCACCTGGGTGGCTCAGTGGCTTAAAGCCTTTGCCTTTGGCTCAGGTCATGATCCCAGGGTCCTGGGATGGAGCCCTAGTCGGGCTCTCTGCTCAGCAGGGAGCCTGCTTCACCCTCTCTCTCTCTCTGCCTGCCTCTCTGCCTACTTGTGATCTGTCTGTCAAAAAAAAAAAAAAAAAAAATCTTCAGGGGCACCTGGTAGCTCCATCAGTTAAGCATCCAACTCTTGATCTCAGCTCAGATCTTCATCTCAACTCATCACTCAGGGTGATGAGTTCAAGCCCCTCGCTGGGCTCAATGCTGGGTGTGAACCCTGCTTAAAAATAAGTAAATAAATAAAATCTTTAAAAATAAATTAAGAGAACTATCATTTTACAGCTCACATTTGGCATAGAAAAAAAATAAGTGAATACTACACAGTCAACAATAATAAAGATAGGGGTACCTGTGGGTACAGTCAGTAGAGCATATGACTCTTGATATCAGGGTTGTAAGTTAGAGCCCTACACTGGGTACAAAGGTTACTTAAAAATGAAAAATTGGGGGGTGGCACTTGGTGGCTCAGTTGCCTATGCAACCTACTGTTGTTGTTGTTGTTGTTTTTAAAGATTTTATTTATTTATTTGACAGACAGAGATCACAAGTAGGCAGAGAGGCAGGCAGAGAGAGAGGAGGAAGCAGGCTCCCCGCTGAGCAGAGAGCCTGATGCGGGGCTCAATCCCAGCACACTGGGATCATGACCTGAGCCGAAGGCAGAGGCTTAACCCACTGAGCCACCCAGGCGCCCCCCTACTGTTGGTTTTGCCTCAGGTCATGATCTCAGGGTCCTGTTTGGCTCCCTGCTCAGTGAAGAGTCTGCTCCCCTCCTTCTGCCCCCCCCCAAATAAATAAATAAGTCTTTTTAAAAAATAACAAAATAAAATCTAAAAAATAAATAAATAATAAAAATTAAAACTAAAAAATCTTTTTAAAAATTTCATAAATGACAAGCACGCAGGGAAACAAGGCATCAAGAGTGAGAATCAGCAGGATAAAAATACTCAGCAGAAAGAGACAAAAACTACAAATATGGAATTTACTAATTTACTGACAAGTTTTTTTTAAACTATGCTTACTATGTGTGTCAGCTTTTTCTAAATGACAAGCCATCTGAAAGTCAATGATTAAAACAACATTTTTTTAAAGATGTTATTTATTGATTTGACACAGAGAGAGAGAGAGAGCACAAGAAGGAAGAGCGGAGGCAGAGAGAGAGGGGCTCCAAAAAATAAATATTTCTATTACTCATGAATTGGGGTTAGCTGGGAGCATATTCTAGTCTGGGGAACTCAGTTGGGGCTGGATGGACTAGGATGGCCTCACCCCTATCTGGAAGCACTGAGATGCCTGGAATGGTTGGAATTGCTAGGGTTTCCTTCTACATGTCCCATCGTCTTCCAACAGGCTAGCCCAGGTCTGTTCGCATACTAACAAAGCATTGTCAATAGGATGAGAAGACAAGTCCCAGTGCACCAGCCCTTTTGATGCCTTTTCTTACGAGTTTGCTACTTCCCCATTAACCAAAGTGTGTCACATGACCAAACCGAGAGATGGCATGGATATCCCTACCCAAGAGTATGGTAATTCTGGTGGCCATTTTGAAAAATTGTCTCCCTTCCTGTATTTAAAGAAATGAAATACAAGCTTGAAACGTGTGAAGAAAATAGGAAACAACAAAAAGAGATCTAGCGGAGAGTATCAAAAAGAGATCCAGGCAAGAAGGCAAGCAGGGCCACATCCTTTAAAGAGTCCTTATTATCACAAACACACATAAAAATAAAGAACATACAAGAACCGCTGGTCACTCAGGATCATGCATGCTCCTTTCTTACTGCTAACACCCTTTGGAATCTTTTTTCTTTTGTCATCAGAAATCACCTGCCTCTCAGCTGCAAAGCTGTCTGTGTTCATCTTCTGCCACCATCAGGGACAGAGTAAGGAAGGGATTTACAGGACAGAAACATGCTAACGTCAGAATAAAGAAAACTTGTCAAATCCTTTCTCTTGGTTAACATAAATTCAATAAACTCTTGCAAAACTGTATTGTTTCCCAGAAGTGCCAAGCATCTGTTCATTTTTGTTAGGGATAAGCCTGTTAAATGACTTAAAACAAACAATGAAATAGAGAAAAAAACTGAATTTTTTCTAAAATAGAAGACATAATAACAGTATTCGAAATTCGCTGGACATGTTTCAAAGGAAATTAAAGACAGAACTAATAAACTAAAAAGCAAATTAGAAGCCAGAGAGAAACAAAAGATGCAAAATGTAACAGGGGAAAAGGTCTAACCTGCATTTAATCAGCCTTCCAGTAGGAGAGAAGATAAATGGAGCAGAAGTAATATGTGTAGAGAGAATGACTGATAATCATCCAAAATAACGGAAAACACCAATCCACAGATTCAAGGAACCTAATGTACTCCAAGAAGAATATATAAAAACAACAAATACACAACTAAATTTATTATAATAATATAGAAGAACAGAGGTGCCTGGGTGGCTCAGTGGGTTAAGCCTCTGCCTTCGGCTCAGGTCATGGTCTCAGGGTCTTGGGATCAAGCCCCGAATTGGGCTCTCTGCTCTCAGCAGGGAGCCTGTTTCCCCCTCTCTACTGCCTGCCTCCCTGCCTACTTGTGATCTCTCTCTCTCTCTCTGTCAAATAAGTAAATAAAATCTTAAAAAAAAAAATAACAAAGACAAAAAATCTTAAAAACATCTAAGAATAGGGGTGCCCCTCAGTCAGTTAAACGACAGATTAGATTTTGGCTCAAGTCATGACCTCAGGGCTGAGATTCAGCCCTGCACTGGGCTCTGCACACAGGACGGAACCTACTTGGGAATCTTTCCCTAAGTTCCTCTCCCTGTTCATGTCCACACACATTTTCCCTCTCTCTCCCAAATAATTAAATCAGTCTTTTTTAAAAAAGCTTTGGGACGCCTGGGTAGGTCAACTGGTTAAGCAACTGCCTTTGGCTCAGCTCATAATCCCAGGGTCATGGGATCGAGTCCCACACCAAGCTCCTTGGTCAGTGGGGAGCCTGCTTCTCCTTCTCCCTCTGACCCCGCTCATGTGCACTCTCTCCCTCTCTCTTTCTGTCAAATAAATAAAATATTTTTTAAAAAAATAAGATTAAAAAAACATCTAAGAATAAAGACAAATTAACTTCAGAAGAGCTAGACTGACTGACAGTCAACAACAACAAAGGGAACAAGAAAGCAGCAGAATGAGATCCTCAATGTTGTATAGAAAAGTAATGACCAATGTAGAGTCCTATACAAAAATAGCCTTAAGAAGAACAAATAGAGGGGCACCTGGGTGGCTCAGTCGGTGAGTGTCTGCCTTCAGCTCAGGTCATGATCCCAGGGTTCTGGGATCAAGTTCCGCATCGGGCTTCCTGCTCAGCGGGAAGCCTGCTTCTCCCTTTCCCACTTGACTTGCTTGTGTTCCTTCTCTCACTGTGTCTTCTATTAAATAAATAAATTAAATCTTGAAAAAAAAAAAAAAGGACAAATAAAGGCCTTTACAGACAGACAAAAACAGAGTTGGTCACCAGCAAATCTTCACTAAGGAAATTCTCATAGTTGTAATTTCAAGCAAAAAGAATGTGACACCACAGAAAGTCTGACATGCCTAAAGGAAAAAAGAGCAAAGAACCAGATGAATACATCAACCTGTCTGAACAACTAGGAACTCAATAAAATGATCAAGGAATGCATCAAGGAATGAAAAACTGCATGTTGTCCCCCAGAGGCTGCAGCCCTTGCCCTAAAACTTTATATCCAAAAAACGTGGCTACCTTTTAAGGGTCTAGAAAATTGATGGAATTGCTGATTATAGGACAAAGGCTCCCTTCAATCCCGCCAACAGCAAGAAATAGTGAAAACATAAGACCAGAAAAGAAAGGGCCCCAGTGGACGTAGAAGAGCTGCTGTGAACGGCCACATCTGAAGCTGCAAATTCTAAGCAGGACATCAACACACAAAGGGAATAGGGGAAAAACTAGAGGGGAAGACACGGGAGGGGGCTTGGGGTTCTATACATCACTACAATTATTCTCCCCAAATTTGATAAATCCCAAGAATAATGCAACCTAAGGAAGTAAGGGCTTCAGTAACAGCTTCTTTATGTAACTGTAAAGCTAAAGACAGGAAACCCCATTTAAAATGAGCAGGGGGTGGGGGCGCCTGGGTGGCTCAGTTGGTTGAGCAGCTGCCTTTGGCTCAGGTCATGATCCTGGACTTCCAGGATCGAGTCCCGCATCGGGCTCCCAGCTCCTTGGGGAGTCTGCTTCTCCCTCTGACCTTCTCCTCTCTCATGCTCTCTCACACTCATTCTCTCTCAAATAAATAAATACATCTTTTTTAAAAAAAATAATTAATTAATTAATTAAATGAGCAGGGAGGGTGGTGCCTGGGTGGCTCAGTGGGTTAGGCCTCTGCCTTTGGCTCAGGTCATGATCTCAGGGTCCTGGGATCAAGCCCCAAATCAGGCTCTCTACACAGCCGGGAGCCTGCTTCCCCCTCTCTCTCTGCCTACGTGTGATCTCTCTCTCTCTCTCTGTCAAATAAATAAAAATCTTTAATAAAAAAAATTAAAAATAATTTTAAAATAATAAAAATTTAAAGATAAAATAAAATGGGTGGGGAAGTGTGCCTGGGTGGCTCAGTTAAGCATCTGACTGTTGATTTAGGCTCAAGTCATGATCTCAGGGTGGTGAGATCAAGCTGCTCAGCAAGGGATCTACTTACGATTCTCTCTCTCTCCCCCTCTCCCCCCACTCATAATTGATCGCATGCCCACTCTCTCCAAAATAGATAAATAAATCTTTAAAATAATAATTTAAAAAATTTTCAAAGGGGTAGGGAGACCAGAGGTCTTGTGTCCTACTACTTATTAATTGCAGACCCTAAAAGGAAGAGTCTTACCTTAATTTCCAACAGGAAGAAACCTACTTTACTACTCCAGGAGGAAGAATTTCTCCTTGCCCAACACCAAGCTCAGCCAATAAGAAAATACCACAATTCACCTAATGAGGAGCTGTCATTAAACCTGAACTCTCCATTTCCTCCAACCGACTTTCATACAAAGCAGCCCCTCCCAACTTCCTCCTTTTCTCTATAAAGTAACATTCCTCCCCAGACTGCCTATGCTTTGCCAACGCTGGAATGTCCCTAATCGCAATTCCTCTGCTATTCCCAAATAAACCAATTTTGCTGGTGAAAAACAAAAACAAAAACAAACAAAAAACCTGTTTTACTTTTAACCTTGCACAACTAAGAAAACAGGAAGTGGGATCAAAAGGGCACCTACCCAGTGTCCCCTCACCAGCTTGAAGCTCTAACCCCAGCTCTGTCATTTACTAACTAACCCCTTATGAGTAAAGTGGGGATAACCCTACTACTTACCCCATAATATATGAGATTTAATGGTAGTTATAGTAGTAGTTTCACATGACAGGCATTGTGCTAATGCCCTTGGAGCATTAGCTCAGTTAACTGAGTAAAGAGTGGCAACGGGTTGCAGATTCCAGCCCTGGATTCTTCCCACAGTACCCCTGTTGGAAAAAATCTGCACAGTATCGCACATACACTTTTCGCTGTCTTCTCTTTAATGAAATGAATCCATGAGTTTTATGTAAATAAACATATATTTTTTTGCCATATAAGTATACTTGGACACAAAATATTGCTGAAAGCAAAATTTTCCAATAAACTGGATGAGTGGCTTCACAAAGAAGGAAATCTCTTCCAGCTTAATTTCCTAGCGCCCATTGAACTAAATTTGCTGCAGTCCTTCTGTTTGAATATTTTGCATGTAAAATTTCAAGACTAAAGCAGTATGGAAAGACAAGGGCCCTCTTGTGGGACCATTTCCTCTACAGATGACGGATACATGCTCTGCGTGAACTCTAGAGTAGCTTTGGCTAACATCATATTGCTTTTGCTATTTTCTCATTTATAGACATATTGTATGATGTCGGCAGTTTAAAATCGTATTTAGTTCTTTTCCCAGAATTCAATATACACAGAACATTTTATTTCCCAGGTCCTTACCTGCCTATTTAAATTTCGAAAAACTCGAAGCTTAGCCACAATAATGATTAAAAAGCTTGAAAAAAAATGACTTAGAGAGATAATTAAAAGGATTAAGATTATCTAGACAAAGGTAGGGATAATTAAAACTCTTTCCAGTTGGATAAAGTGCTCTTTCCTGGAGGACCCTTGTAAGCTGTTCTCCTAAAATGGGTACACTTTTTTTTTTTTTTAAGATTTTATTTATTTATTTGACAGACAGAGAGCACAAGTAGGCAGAGAGGCAGGCAGAGAGAGAGGAGGAAGCAGGCACCTCGCTGAGCAGAGAGCCCGAGGCAGGGCTCGATCCCAGGACCCTGGGATCATGACCTGAGCCGAAGTCAGGGGCTTTAACCCACTGAGCCACCCAGGCCCCTAAAATGGGTACACTTATAACTCTGAGCCTTTGGACAAAAATTTTTTTTTCCAATTTTACTGAGAAAATAATACACCTGAGAATATAAAACCCCTGAGAAATAATACACCTGAGAAAATTTTACTGTGAAATAATACACCTCTGAGAAATAATATATCTATAAATTTAAGATGTACAGCATGGTGGTTTAATTTACATATATCGCAAAATGATAAGCAAAATAGATTTGGGTAATATCCATCATCTCACAGAGATATGATGAAAAGGAAAGAAAGACAAAAAGAAAAAACTTTCCCTGTGACAAGAACTCTTGGGATCTACCCTCTTTACAACTTTCTTACATACCACACAGCAGAGTTAGCTGTAGTCACGCTGTTGTACATTATATCCTTAGTACTTGTAACTGGAAATTTGTACCTTTGACCACCTTCTTCCAATTCCCTCCTCCTCCACCCTCTGCCTTTTTCAAAATATAAGTGAGATCATACAGCATTTGTCTGTCTCTGACTTATTTCATTCAGCATAATGTGCTCAAGATCCAGCTATGTTGTCACAAATAACAAGATTTCCTCATTTTTTATTACTGAATATATTTCATGGCATATATATATACACCACAACTTCACTATCCATTCATCCATTGACGGACACAGGTTTTTTCCATGTCTTGGCTGTTGTAAATTACACTGCCATGAACAGGAGGATGCAGATAGCTTTTCAAGTTAGCTATTTTGTTTCCTTTGAATATATTCCCAGAAGTGGAATTGCAGGATCATATGGTATTTCTATTTTTAATTTTTTGAGGATCCTTCATACTGTTTTCCATGGTGGCTGCACCAAATTACATTCCCACCAACAATGCACAAGAATCCCCTTTTCTCTCATCTATGCCAACACTTACTTCTTGTCTTTTTGTTGGTGGCCATTATAACAGACATGAGGGGATATCTCATTGTGGTTCTAATCTACATTTCCTTAATGACTAGAAATGTTGAGCATCTTTCCATCTTTTTTGTTGGCCTTTTGTGGATGATGATAGAGGTATGATTGTGAATATAGGCAACCATCAGTGTCTGTCTGGGGGTCTGACTATGGCATGTTTTACATGCTGCTCTAGGGTCTGGTTCTAAGAAGTTTGCCGACAAACAACACAATGAAAAATAAACACATGATGGAGTTCCTGGCTGGCTCAGTCAGTTAAGCCACCAACTCTTGATTTTGGCTCAGGTCATGATCTCAGGCCTTTTGTGTATCTTCTTTGGGAAAAATGTCTATTTATGTCCTTTGGCTGTTTTGTAATTGAGTTATGTTTTTTGCTATTGAGTTGTATGAGTTCTTTATGTATTTTGGATATTAACTTTTCATCAGATATATGGTTTGCAAATATTTTTCCCATTCCAGAGGAATGGGAAAATTTCAGGTTGTTTTTCACTCTATTGATGCTTTCTTTGGCTGTACAGAAGACTTGATGTAGTCTCACTTGTTCACTTTTTTATTTTTTTTAGAGAGGGGAGGGGCAGAGAGAGAGAAAGAGAGAATCTTGAGCAGGCTCCACAGCTAGTATGAGGCTTGATCTCAGAACCCTGAGATCATGACCTGAGCCAAAATCAAGAGTTGGTGGCTTAACTGACTGAGCCAGCCAGGAACTCCATCATGTGTTTATTTTTCATTGTGTTGTTTGTCGGCAAACTTCTTAGAACCAGACCCTAGAGCAGCATGTAAAACATGCCATAGTCAGACCCCCAGACAGACACTGATGGTTGCCTATATTCACAATCATACCTCTATCATCTTCCTAGCTAATGGAAGCTTGATTTTATTCAGATGGTACATGGTTATTGGTTTCAGAGTAGCCTAGACCCTTCCCCAATCATGAACGACTTATTCACACTCTTATTTCCCTCACAATAATTAGTTTAGACATGAGCATGTTACATGACTATAACTAATGAGACATGAGAGGAAGATTGCCAGAAAAGAAAGGAGGATTTCTGGGAGATTTTCCACTGGTAGAAAGAGACAGCCCCTCTTCATCCAGTTAGAGTTAACATCTGTTTATGAGGATAAGGATATAAAGCTAAAGCAGCCATCTTGGACCATGAAGAAAACAACCAAAGCCATACTCAGTCCAGTCAACTCACGAATATACAAGAAAATGAGTCTTTTGCTATCTATCACCTTTGACTCGGAGCCACTGAATTAGCCAACCTCAGAACCATATTAGACTTATTTATGTTTGAGAGGATATACATTTCATATTGTATAAGTCAGTTGAGGCAGGAGTTCTTCTTAATATCCCAAAATACAGACTCAGTTTAAAACCAGAGTCATCAGATCCCTGAGTAGCTCAGTAGTTTAAGCATCTACCTTTGGCTCAGGTCATGATCCCCGGGTCCTAGGATTGAGTGCCGCATCAGGCTCTGATGCTATTTCTCCCTCTGCCTGCTGCTCCCCTGGCTGTGCACTCGCACGCTCTCTCGCTCTCTCTCTCTCTCTCTCTGACAAATAAATAAGGTTTTTAAAAATATATTAAAAAAAAAAAGAAAACAGACTCATCAGTAACTCTTTCTTATGACCTAACCCATTACTATGTATCATCAAGCCTTTTTAGATTCTCTCAGGCATCTCTCCCTCCCCTAATACATCTCATTGCCAGTCTAGACTTGTAGAACATTTCACTTCTGGATTATTCACTAATGAAGCTTCTTAGCATATCTCCAGTGTCCAGGCCCTGTGGTTTAATATTTCTCATATATGATGGGCTCCCACTTCAAACATTTAGAGGTTCCCAATTTCCCCCAGTGAATGTTGGCTAGATTCTTCACTTAGTTTTCAAAAGTCTTAGTTGGAATTTTTAAGAACGTGGTTAACTAGCCCAACTTCCTTTCAGGAAGACTCATGTCCTCCTGAGCACCACATGGTGGCACATTTCCAAATGCCACTGCTGAACATGGCCTCCACACAGCTGGCCAGCCCTGCAGGGTGTTTTCAAAGGTCATGTACTGTAGGCAGTTCACCCCGGAAGAAGATGCCCAGCCCCCCTCCCATTTCAGCTGCTGTCAATGGTCTGTTTCCCTCTAGAATGTCTTCATCATTTAGACTTCTTGCAGTTACTTTCTCTCTTATTTCTTTCACTTTAACTTCTTCTTTTTCCCTCTTTTGAGGACTTCTTAACGTTTTTTTTCCTTTACTTTGACACTTAAAAAAAAAACAACTACTTCATTCTCAAATCCCTAACTTTATTTTTAACATATGTTATAGTCTTCTCACTTTCATACTTACCTTTTTATTTCAGTAGTTGAAGCTTTTTATTTTTTTTTTAACATTTTATTTATTAATTAAGAGAGAGCATGAGAGGGGGGCGTCAGAGGGAGAAGCAGACTCCCTGCTGAGCAGGGAGCTCTACGTGAAACTCGATCCTGGAACTCCAGGATCATGACCTGAGCCGAAGGCAGTCACTTAACCAACTGAGCTACCCAGGCACCTTCACATCTTTTATTTTAAAATTTTATTTCACCTCTCATTTTCAATCTCACTCTTTTACCTGCTTTAAACTTTCAGCTTTCAGTTGTATGATTTTTTCAATTTTTTCTTAGATGACTCTTTTTTTAATTATACTTTTTAATTCTCTCAATAGAGTATAAACATTTATCAGTTCTCCACATAGTCTTTTTATTTACAATAAATCTTCAGAAATAAGGTTACTCTTGAAGGGATGCCACAATTTTTTTTTTGAGTGACTCTACCCAACATGGGGCTTGAATTCATGACCCCAAGATCAAGAGTTGCATGCTCTCCTGACTGAGCCGGCCAGGTGCCCCCTAGATGGTTCTTCACTTAAATTCCCTTGAACTTTTACCTCTATTTTTACTTTTTCCCCCTTTTCTTCCTTTCTTATTTTTCTTACTTAGAGTTGTGTCTTCTTATGTCTTCCCAGACTATGACTAGAGCAATGTGATAAGAAAAGCTGCACACCAGGGGCACCTGGGTGGCTCAGTTGGCTAAGTATCTAACTTCACCTCAAGGCATGATCTCCAGGTCCTGGAATCAAGTCCCACGTCGAGCCCCACATCAGGCTCCATGCTCTGTGGGGAGTCTGCTTCTCCCTCTCCCTCACCCTCTGCGCCTCCCCCTGCTCATGTTCTCTCTCAAATAAATAAATAAAATCTTGAGGAAAAAAAAAAAAAAGAAAGAAAAAGGAAAAGAAAAAGAAGGGCACCTGTGTGGCTCAGATGGTTCAGCATCTGCCTTCGGCTCAGGTCATGATCTCTGGGTCCTGGCTGGGTCCTGGTCTGCAGGGAGCCTGCTTCTCTGTCTCCCTCTACCCCTGCTCATGCTTTCTCTGTCTGTCTCTCTTACTCTCTAAAATGAATAAGAAAATCTAAAAAAAAAAAAAAAAAGAAAGGAAGAAAAGAAGGAGGAGGAAAGGAAAGAAAATGAAAAGGTACACACCACAAACAGGGGAGATGAGAGTCCTCCCTCCTCTACCCATAGTTCCTATACATCTTGTGCACTAGCCTACCTTCCATTTCCCCATTGGTTCACCTTCCTTCCTAGGAGGCTCCAGTATGATTTTCTTTCTTTTTTTTTTAAGACTTTATTTATTTATTTGACAGAAAGAAAGAGCACAGGGACGCCTGGGTGGCTCAGTGGGTTAAGCCGCTGACTTCGGCTCAGGTCATGATCCCAGGGTCCTGGGATCAAGTCCCGCATCGGGCTCCTTGCTCAACAGGGAGCCTTCCTCTCTCTCCGCCTCTGCCTGCCTCTCTGCCTGCTTACGTGCTTTCTCTCTCTCTCTTTCTGACAAATAAATAAATAAAATCTTTTATTAAAAAAAGAAAGAAAGAAAGAGCACAAGCAAGGGGAGCAGCAGAGGGAGAGGGAGAAGCAGGTCCCCATTGAGCAGGGAGCCCAACTCGGGACTCATGGGACCCTGGGATCATGACCTGAGCTGAAGGCATTTAACTGACCGAGTCACCCAGGCAAACCTCTGGTGTGATTTTCTTACAATAAGATTCCCACCTATCCCCCTCTTCATCTCCTTTCTTTTTTCATTAAGGTTCTGATAACTCTGGGATGCCAGACACACACACACACACACACATGCACACACACACACACACTGATTATCTCAAAATGGATTCACAAAGTAAGTCAGATTTACAGTTCTCCCAACGGGCAACCAGCTCACCTAAAGAATCAGGACTACTAAGGAGAAAAGACGGTTGCTTTCCTCCACATCACAGAGAAGTCCTTTAGGCACTGGGAAGGTAGATTCTCTCCTGCCTCTCTTCCCAAAATGGACACTATTACCCAACTGTTCAACAAAATTTATTGAGGATCTTTTATGTTCTAGGTACTGGGGATAGAGAATTAATAAGATAGATGTGGTTTCTGATCTTCTGACATCTATATCTTGGCAGAGAAAGAGAGTCAGTAAAGAACACATGAGTTAAATAAGTGCTTTAAAGAAAAGAAAACAAGACATTGTTCCTTTAAAGGGGATGATGAGAGAGGTCAAAGTAGATTCAGAAAGTGACATCGGAGATAACATGAGTTAAATGACTCAGGCAAGCATGTGAATATCTACAAGGGGAGCAGAAAGTAACAGCAAAAGCAAGTGCAAGGAGCCTAAGGTGGGAAGAAGCTTGACTGGTTCGAAGAACAAAAAGACCAGTAGGCCTTGAACCTAGCGAGCAAGGGGAGAGTGGAGAAAGAGAAAGCTAGGCTCAGCCCTCCCGAACAAGACCCGCAGGGTGATGAGATAGTCTCCATCAGAACAAGTCTAGGCCCCTTGCAGACCCCTACAAGAAGGAACTCTGTCCACAGAGCAAAACCTGCCCCATTTTGTACAGGCTGACATTACACAGGGATTCTCACTCATGTAGATCACTAGTCCCACACATGGGCACAAACTGGCATTATCCTTAGATCTGGCCATTTAGCATGCTTGAAAGATAAATTCCTAAACTGGCCTTTTAAAGAAGCTGGATATAAATGTTTAGTAACATTTATGACGATACTAAATTTCAGGGAAATTTTTCTTTTTTTCTCAGAGCTCTTAACGTATCTGGAGAAGTAAAACCTGGAATATTGGAATAGATTGTTTTTCAGTTTGAGGGATTGATCAGTATATAATATTCAAGCTGAGTAATATTTGAAAGCTGACATTGGCAGTTTTGTCTTTGGGGTCTTAACTGCCCTTGTCCCAGAAAAGGAACCTTAGTAATCGAGAACCACATTGTACACAGTGAACAAACGTAAACGCATGCAGTCACTGGCCTAATTATGTACCTTAGGACAGAGTGAAGCCACTGTTCTCTGCCAGAGAGTGGCTTCCTCCAGACTGGGCAAGCCAAGCCCAACCCCTCCTAGGGTGTAAAGTGGAGTGGGGTTTGCAGGCATTCATGGCCTGCACTGGAATGTGCCCACCCGTAACTCAGCCAAAGAGAGGTTCCCAGCCTAGTCTTGGGAAGAGTAAGTTGGGCAAAGATGGGAGTAGCCTAAGGATCTCATGCTTCCATTAGGAAATGGCTGAGTGACAGATAAACATAGAAGAAAAGTTTTTTGACACAGGTCTAGGCAATGATTTTTTTAATTCGTTACTGAAAAGCACAAACAACAAAATAAAAAATAAATGGGTGGGACTACCTCAAACTAAATACCTTCTGCACAGCAAAAGAAACGATCAACAAAATGAGAAGACAACCTACAGAATGCGAAAAAATACTTGCGAATTGCATATCTGGTAAGGGGTTCCTGCCATAAAACTCAATAGCAAAAGAACAATCCAATTAAAAATGGGCAAAGAACATGAACAGACATTTTTCCAAGGAAGATATGTGAATGGTTGATAGATATGTGAATGGTTGATAGATACATGAAAAGGTGCTCAACATCATTAATTATTGGGAATGTGTAAATCAGAATCACAGTAAGAATTCACCTTACACCTGTTAGAATGGCCATCACCAGAAAGACAAGAAGTAACAAGTGTTGGTGAGGATGTGGAATAAAGGAAACTTGCACTGTTGTTGGGATAGTAAATTGAAAGAAGCTCTCTGGAAATCAGTATTAAGGATCCTCAAAAAATTAAGTAGAACTACCTTATGATCCAGGATTTCCACTTTTCCATTTCTTTATGTCAAAAAAGGGAGCTGCACTCCCATATCCACTGCATCATTATTTACAATACCCAAGGCATGGAAACAACCTCTTTCAACCGATGAATGGATAAAGAAAATGTGGTGTCCATATACAATGGGATATTATTCAACCATACAAATGAGGGAAATCCTGCCATTTGTAACAACATGGATGGATGTTGAGGGCACTATGCTAAGTGAAGTAAGTCAGACAGAGAAAGACAAATGCTGTATGATCTTGCCTATATGTGGAATCTAAAAAATATCAAGTTAAATCAAATTCATAAAAAAAGAGACCAGATGTGTGGTTACCAGAGGGAGAAGGGGGAGAGAGGGGAAGTTGCAGGAAGGTAGTCAAAGGATAGTCTTCCAGTTATGAGAAAAATAAATACTGGGTATGGGGGCACCTGGGTGGCTCAGTTGGTAAAGTGTCTGCCTTCAGCTCAGGTCATGATTCCAGCATCCTGGGATCAAGGCCCACCTAGGGCTCTCTGCCCACTGCCCCTACCTCCCTGCTGCTCATGCACTCTCTCTCTCTCTCTTTCAAATAAATAAATAAAATCTTTTGAATAAATAAATAAATACTGGGCATTATTGTACAACATGATGACTATACTTAACATAGCCATACAGTATATTTGAAAGTTGTTAAGAGAGTAAATCTTAAGAGTTCTTGTCACAAGGGAAAAAAAAGAAACTTTTTCTTCCTTTTCGTTCTTTATCCATAGGAGATGATGGATATTAACAAAACTCACTGCAATCATCACTTCACAATATATGGAAGTTGGGTCACCGTGACGTACCCCTGAAACTTACACAATCCTGAATGTTAATGCGACATCAATAAAACTGGAAAGATTAATTATATACAAGAAAAAAGAAAATGAGGAAAGAAGAAGGGAGGAAATAAGTCAGGAAGGGAAAAAAGGAAAGAAAAGAAATCTTTACCAAATAGCCAGCACTGTGCTAGGTGCTTTCACAAACATTAGTTCTAAGCTACCTGCCTGTAAAGTCAGAAGTAGCCTCCCTGACATTAATCAGAAGCAAGTCTGGATTTTTTAAGCCCGAAAGCTCTGAACATGAATTAATTTGTCTTCTAAATCCAGGTCTCTCTCAAATGATGCTAATGCCCAAGGGGGTTATGAAATCAAGATCTGTGTGTGCATTTAAATTCCTCATCCTGCCTCAATTTCAAAATAGATGTCCAGATATATAGCCTAAATCCGCTTAAAGGGAGATAGACGCTTTTTCTCCAACTCTCCCCGACCTGTGTGCAGGACTGGGCAGGAGGACAGACACCACAGCCCCACTGAATGCCTGCTGGGGGACATCAAGGGTGGCGAGCTTGGGAGCCTCCATGCCTACGCTGTTTATGTGCTCCACGTCTGGATCCAGTGAGACTTAGTTAAAGGAGCTAGACATGTTTGCCTTTTGAAAAAGGTGGACATGACTGATGTCTTCAGATGTCTGAAAGATGAAGTGCTGCCGAGAGATCAGCTTTATTCTGTGTATGTCAGGCAGACGGGGCTAGGATCTAGGGCTGGCAGGGAAGCCGTCCATCAGTTAGAACTCCTCCACAGTGGGATGGGCTGCCTGCTGAGACAGTGTGTGCCCTCCATGGGAAGTATTCATGCAGAAGCTACAAGAACATCTGTCAGGGATGCCATAATTAGGATTTCCACCTAAACTGGAAGGATGAACTAAACCAGCGGTTCCCAAATATCTGTCCAGCTATGACAGTTTCTACTGATCTGAAACAAAATGATTAAAAAAAAAAAAAAGGCGAAGTCATGAATTTTTCCTAGAGCTCACTTTATTGAATTTAAAGGATTATCCTTCAGGATGCCTAGCTAGCTCAATCTTTGGAGCATGTAACTCCTAATCTCGGGGTTGTAAATTTGAGCCCCATGTTGGGTATAGAGATTATTTAAAAATAAAAATCTTTTGAGGTGCCTGGATGGCTCAGTTGGTTGAATGTCTAACTCTTGATCTCGACTCAAATCTTGATCCCATAGTCGCCAGCGTGGAGCCCACTTTAAAAAAATAATAATAATAGAGATAATAAGAAAAATCTTTTAAAAGTAAAATAAAAATGAATAAAGAATTGCTTTTAGTTATGAGATTACACAAAACTAATCCTTCCTATCTTATCTTTTTTTTTTAAAGATTTTATTTATTTACTTGACAGACAGATCACAAATAGGCAGAGAGGCAGGCAGA
Source organism: Mustela nigripes (assembly GCF_022355385.1). Lineage (NCBI taxonomy): Eukaryota > Metazoa > Chordata > Mammalia > Carnivora > Mustelidae > Mustela > Mustela nigripes. Next base: position 135,139,927 of record NC_081559.1, read on the forward strand.
GAGAGAGGAGGAAGCAGGCTCCCCACTGAGCAGAGAGCCCGATGCGGGGCTCGATCCCAG
>NC_081559.1:135140086-135153348 GCF_022355385.1 Mustela nigripes
AGAGAGTAGGAAGCAGGCTCCCCACTGAGCAGAGAGCCCGATGCGGGGCTCGATCCCAGGACACTGGGATCATGACCTGAGCCGAAGGCAGAGGCTTTAACCCACTGAGCCACCCAGGCGCCCCCTATCTTATCTTTTTTTTAAGCTTTTATTTATTTATTAGAGAGAGAGAATGAGGGAGAGAGAACATGAGGGGGGTAAAGTCAGAGGAAGAAGCAGACTCACTGTTGAGCAGGGAGCCCAGTGCAGGACTCGATCCCAAGACCCTGGGATCATGACCTAAGCCAAAGACAAACAAACACTTAACCAACTGAGCCACCCAGGTGCCCTCCTTCCTACTGTTTCATCTTTAGTCTCCACTCTTCTTTAAATAGCAGTCATAGGAAATGATAGCTGCTGCTTTGTTTTTGACTTACATGGAAAAATTGAAAATAGCATCACTATTTGATCTATCCCCTAATCTTTCATCTGTGTTAACAGCTCATAGAATTCAAAAGTCAGAAGACTATTAGACTACATGAACCCATGGTCACTTAGTTGCTCAAACCAAAACCTTGGGGTAGGATCATCTCAACACCTTGAGTCTTCTTCTCTCAACCTGCACATCCATGACATACGAGCCTGTCATATCAACTCTATGTTCACAACATGTCCCCACAGTGGCCCTTCTATCCTGCAAGATGTCCCTAGCCCAAGCCCCCTGTCATGACTCCCACCAGGACCACTGCAGCAGGGTCCTAACCAGCCTCCCTGGTCCCACTCTTTGCCCATCACTTCCATTCATTCTCCACTCAGCAACCAAAGCAATTAAAAATGTCATAAATCATGACCTTCCCCTTAAAGCCCTCAAGGGACTTCACATTCCACTGGCATAAAATCTGAATTCCTTACCATGAGAGAAGATCCTAAAAGATCTTGCCCTGCCTGCCTCTCCCAAGCCTCAATGTATCCCTTTGTCTATATACACAACCTTCCACCCCTTCCAACAAACCCATCTGGCTTTGGCTTTAGAAGTTGGCACATGTTGTTCCTTCTGGTTTGAACACTCTTCCCCAGGATCTTGCTGGGCTCATTCCTCCTCCTCACCATCCAGACCTCAAATGTCACCTCCTTTAAAAATCTTCTCAGACTGCCCAATATAGCAACCCCTCACCTCATCAGGCACTTCTTTAGCAAATGTCTGTTTTGCTTTCTTGTGACATATATTTATGGTTTAATTGCTCTGTGCACTTATTCATAGGTTTATTGCCTATTTTCAATTCTAGAAGGAAAGCTTCCCTAGGGCAGTGGCCACATCTGCTGCTTCATTTCTGCAGCCCCTGGCAGTGGAATGAATGAATGAAAAACTTCCAAGTTTAAGATTCCAGGACCCGTTTTCTCTTCCAAAACGTCTTTCTATGAACAAATACACTTAAAGAAAACATCATTTATTTAGGGAGGAAAAAAAAAAAAAGGCAATGTGATCTCTAGCTGTGATCCGAAACAAAATCTGAAATAACATTGTTTCTATTTTGTTCTGTTTTGTTTTACAGAGAAATAGGGATCGTGGCAGTTTTTGCCTCTTGACAGCAAGTCGAAGCAAATGCTCAACAAAAGGCAAACCTAAAAGACAGTTTCTCAGAAAGGCTGATGTCTCAGAACACACTGAGAGATGGTCTGAGACACAAAGTGATGATGACAACACTTACCACACTAGCTAACACTTGATTACTTGGTACAAAGCACTCATCTGAACACTGTGTCTGTTAACGAACTTCAGGTTCCCTGCGACCCTACAGTGAAAATACTATTATTAGTCTTCAAGTCAGCTACAGGGCTGGAGGTGGGGGGGTAAGAATCAAGGCTCTGATATGGTTTCTCACACTCACTAACTTGCATTGGTTGATCTGGTGCTCGTTCGGATTCCAGCTTCTCTCAACGTAGTTTAGAAAGTGGAGAGAGGGGACCTCTTTCTTCCTTTCTCATGCAAAGATTAATTCCAGTCACAAAGACAGTCTGTCACATCCTGTAACTTTCCATAACAGGAGGTGAATTTTTAACTTTTGGGAGACAAGCTATGCAAATAAGTACACCAAAAAGGTCTAGAACAGGGCGCAATTGCCACCGGAAAATGGATCGATGAGGCCCCTTAAGTCTTCTGTCATGGCAGCAAACGGCCGGAAAGCAGCCTCTTCAGTGTGTGGAGGCTCAGGGTTCTGTCAGGAAGAGCTGCACAGCTGCTCCTGATCCGGCTCCAAGAGCTGACATGGCTGCCAGAGGCCAAGAGCTTCCTTTAATTGCCTCTCTCCTGCCCCCATTCATTAACATATGTCCCTCCACATGACAGAGGAAAAAAAAACACTCCCTTTGGAAATGGGCCACTCCACTCAGAAGGACAGTCTTTAGAATCCCGCCCGGATAACACTTCTTCTGTGGTAATGAGCAACAATATGGCTGGCTAGCACCTTTCATTCACAGCACCACCACATATGTCTACATGAAGGAAAAAAAAAGATATTCCCAGATTAAGTGGCTCATTTGATGGAAGCAACACCTGAAGCAAGATGAGAAGGGGGCAGGGGACACAAAAGAGGCCTTTCTGCACTTATCTAAGTGAACCTCATCCAAAACCTAAAAGCTCCAGGTGGGCCTTGTACACTTCCACAAAGAAGGCCACAGCTACTGAGTGGAGGCTGCTGACACATCCTGTTGTCCTATGAGTAACGAGGACAGAAGCCACAGCTTGGTCTCTGAGTCCAAGCTGAATAAGAGAGTTTAAGAACCAGTTTCAGATCAATATCTAAATGGCCAGATTTAATGTATTGGCACTTAGAGCCAAGAAACACATTCCTTTTTATAGAACACATTTGTGTTCCAGAAAGACGCTACGCACATCAGTTTCAAATTACTGACTGGCTTTTGCTTCTCAGGAGTCAACGTATCATTTTTAAGCTGATCTGTCTTTTTCATGGCAAGCTGTACATTTATTTTAAAAAGTTATTTTAAAAAGTAAATGTATTTAATTTCTTTTATTTTAAAAAGTAAATGATTAATGGGGAGTGTTGCACAACAATGCAAATGTATTTAATGCCGTTGAACTATGTACACTTGGAAATGGGTCACAGGTCAGTTTTATGTTACCACAATTTTTAAAAATCTTTACTTGGAAGAAAATTAAGTGCAGACATATTTGAAAATTTCATCTTAAAAAGAAAAGAAAAGAAAGCTTCATCTTGAATGATACAGTAAGGAGACAACAATGATACTGCCAACAGTGGTTTTCATATATTTCAGTATTAAAACTGAACAAAACAACAAACAAAAAAGATTTAATAAAACTACTGTGAAATATTTTGTTTTCATGCCTAATGTTTGTATGAGAACCCACAATTTTTTTTTTAAGATTTTGTTTATTTATTTGACAGAGATCACAAGTAGGCAGAGAGGCAGGCAGGGGGGTGGGGGGGAGAAGCAGGCTCCCTGCTGAGCAGAGAGCCCAATGCAGGCCTGGATCCCAGGACCCCGGAATCATGACCTGAGCTGAAGGCAGAGGCTTTAACCCACTGAGCCATCAAGGCATCCCAAGAACCCACAATTTTTAGTAGCACAAAATGGAGGCATTTTTGAGTGAAAGTGGGGCTTAAATATAGGATAAGTCTAAAGGTCTTTTAACAAATCAAAGATCAAATAAAAAATCAGACCTCTTGTGGGGGGCCTGGGTGGCTCTGTCATTAAGCATCTGCCTGCGTCTCAGGTCATGATCCTAGGGTCTTGGGACCCGCCCCACAAGCCTGCTTCTCCCTCTCCCGCTCCTCCTGCTTGTGTTTCCTCTCTCGTTGTGTGTCTCTCTGTCAAATAAATAAATAAAATCTTTTAAAAAATAAAATATCTTAGAATCATGGTGATTTTTGTTGTCTAAAATGATAGGAAGGGCACCTGGGTGGCTCAGTGGGTTAAGCCTCTGCCTTTGGCTCAGGTCATGGTCTCAGGATCCTAGGATCAAAGCCTGAATCGGGCTCTCTCTCAGCAGGGCGCCTGTTTCCCCTTCTCTCTCTGCCTGACTCTCTCTGCCTACTTGTGATCTCTCTCTCTCTCTGTCAAATAAATAAATAAAATCTTAAAGTAAAATGATAGAAAATACTGTGTTTCAATTAAATTCTGAATCATTTTGCAAAACTCTTTTAAAAGTTGTCAGATTTATTTGGTATCATCAATGGAACAAAACATAGTCTAGAAATAAAAACAAATTTACTCAGGAATTTAGTGCACAGTGAAAGTAGATTTCAAATAAACAAGGAAGACAGATTAATTAATAAATAATATTGTGTCAACTGATTAGCTATCTGAAAAAATTTAAAAATAAGAAATAAGACATCCCTTGGGGCACGTGGGTGGCTCAGTGGGTTAAAGCCTCTGACTTCAGCTCAGGTCATGGTCTCAGGATCCTGGGATTGAGCCCCTCATCGGGCTCTCTGGTCAGCGAGGAGCCTGCTTCTTTTCCTCTCTCTCTCTGCCTGCCTCTCTGCCTACTTGTGACCTCTCTCTGTCAAATAAGTAAATAAAATCTTTTTTAAAAAGAATTTTAAAAAGTGGGGTGTCTAGGTGTTTCAGTCTTTAAGCAGCAGCCTTTGGCTCAGGCCACAATCCCAGGATGCTGGGATCAAGCCACACATCAAGCCCCGCATCAGGTTCCTTCTCTCTCTTCCTCTCCTACTCCCCCTGCTTGTGTTCCCGCTCTCACTGTGCCTCTGTCAAATAAATAAATAAATAATCTTTATTCTTAAAAAAGGCATAAAAGAGGGATGCCTGTGGGCTCAGTTGTTAAGCCTCTGCCTTCAGTTTGGGTCATGATCCCAGCATCCTGGGATGGAGCCCCACATCAGTTTCCCTGCTTCTCCCTCTCCTGCTTCCCTTGCTTGTATTCCCTCTCTCACTGTCTCTCTCTCTGTCAAATAAATAAATAAATTCTTTTTTTTTTAAAGCCATAAAAGAATATATTAGCAAAATTTAGAAATCACAAAATATGAGGAAAATATGTGCAACAAACATCACAATAATTAATTAATAATTTTAGGATATATATGTAGATAGATATACAAATCACCAAAAATAGATAAAAGGTTAGAGCACTTGGCTGGCTCATTCCAAGAGGCATGCAACTCTTTTTTTATTTTTTTTTTTTAGGAACATGCAACTCTTGGGGCACCTGGGTGGCTCAGTGGGTTAAGCCTTTGCCTTCAGCTCAGGTCATGATCTCAGGGTCCTGGGATCGAGTCCTGCATCGGGCTCTCTGCTCAGCAGGGAGCCTGCTTCCTCCTCTCTCTGCCTGCCTTTCTGCCTACTTGTGATCTCTGTCTGTCAAATAAATAAAATCTTTAATTAAAAAAAAGTTCTTTTATACATATTTTTAAATGTTCGGTTTACTTACAATAATTAAAACTATAATGAGACAGCATTATCACTTTCATACTAGCACCAATAATCTGATGACACACTGTTTTGGTGAGAAAATGAGCCAACTAGCGTTTGCATATACTGTTGGTGGCAACAAAATTTATATAGCGTTTTCGGAGGCGCTATTTGGAAATGTGTGTGAAAAACATTTAATGTATAGTCTGTTGGGCCTAGCAATTCCAAATTTAGAAATTTATCTTACACTTACGTTCACACTTACAAGTGAGGCTTGTACAATAATTTCCACTGGAACCAACAAAACATCTAGCCAAAAAACTGCTTGAGTAAATGAAATATTATGTAGCTACTGAAAGGAGTTACATGGTTCCATATGTAACATCCAGAACATATCCAGAATATATAATGCAAAAAGTAAGGTGCAGAACATATATGCCGACACTTGTGTGTGTGTGTGTGTGTGTGTGCAAGTTTTTTAAAGAGATATACACCCAAGCTTAAATGTGCTGTGGAATTCTCTGAAATGAAAAACAGAAATAGTGGTTGCTTCTGTGAAGAAAATAAATAGGGGTGCCTGGACCGCTCAGTCGGTTAAGTGTCTGCCTTCAGCTCAGGTCATGATCCCAGGGTCCTGGGATCAAGCCTTATATCAGGCTCCCTGCTCAGTGAACAGGCCACTTCCCCCTCTCCCTCCGCCAGTCACTCTGCCTACTTGTGCTCTAAAATCTTAAAAAAAAAAAAAAAAAAAAGAGGAAATAAGTAGCAAGGAAATAAGAAAAAAACTTTTTTTTCAATATGAACTCTTAAGATCTTTTGAATTTCATACCATCATTATTACCCAGGTGGAAGAAAAAAAAAAATTTTTAAGAGACAAGGCAATCAATATAAATGTCTTATCTACCAACACTAATTAGCTCTAAGTTTAAATGGTTGAACCTGTATTTTTAGAAAGAAACCGAAACACAATTCCTACCCCAGCAACATAAGATAAAAGGAATGAAATCAGTTTCATTCGAAGTTATGAAAAGAAATTTTTAAGATGTATTTCTTTTTATTTTAGAGAGACAGAAAGAGTGAGCTAGTAGAAAGAGGGGCAGAGGGAGAGGTGGGAGTGAGGACCTCAAGCCGACTCCATGCTGAGCATAGAGTCAGAGGTGGGCTCGATCCTACCCTGAGATCATGACCTGAGTGGAAACCAGGAGTTGGACGCTTAGCCTGCGCCACCCAGGCTCCCCATGAAGAAAAGTTTTAAAAGCAAAGACAAATGACTAGAATAATTTTTTTTTTGGCCAGTTGTGCCAAATACTCAGATTTAAAACGTCTTTGAAGCAGGAGGACAACACAGTAATAATCCGTTTGTAAGAAGTGAAAAAACTTTTAAGTATTTTCACGTATCAGTGGGTTCTAGTTAGATTTAAAACACAGCTCTCAGGTTCTCCCCCCAGCATCAAGTCCTGAGCTGTCACCCCAATATGCATACGTGCAAGTTGTATTCTAATCCCCGGCACACAGACTTATCAATAATCACAACTTCATCTGGATAGGCAGGCAGTGTAGGGAGTCGCTGACGACACTTTCAGTGTAGCCATTAAGGATATTAGTTTTCTCTGTTTACAGGAAATGTGTCCTGCTAAGGCCTGCCTGACGGCTCTAACTGAAGTATCATAAAGCTGGAGGCCAGAACTCTGTCTTGTCTCCAAGGAAAGCAAGGGAGACCCGTGTAGACCCTCCCCCAACACTGCCAGGCAGGCCCATGTCCCCTTCATTTTTCTGCCACAGAAGAGCAGGTGTGAGCATAAAAGATGTGGGCAGGCATGCTCTCCTTGAGAAAGCAACAGAAAACATTTGATACGGTTTGGACCCAAAGAGAAAAACTATCTGAGTAACAAATTTAATTCTCGAGAACCCTTTCGAGAGATTAGTTATAATTATTGATAAATCACTGCTGTGAAGTCTATGTGGTTTGTTTGAATTACTTTTTATTGCTATACATGAGATACTGATATGCACACGTGGAAAGAAAGCAACAAACTGAGCTGCCTGGGTGGCTGAGTCGTTAAGTGTCTGCCTTCGGCTCAGGTCATGATCCTGGTGTCCTAGGATCAAGCCTCACATCGGCCCTGCTCCATGGGAAGCCTATTTCTCCCTCTCCCGCTTCCCCTGCTTGTATTCCCTCTCTCTCACTCTCTCTCTGTCAAATAAATAAATAAATAAATAAATAAATAAATAATTTTTTTTTTTTTTAAGGCAACAAATTGGTTACAAGGCCTGTCCCCAACCTAAGTTTCCAATCTTCTGTCTCCTTCCTCCCCAGCATGAACTCACATTTCCCTACCGCCTCATCCTTGCTTACTCTGTCTGCCTCACAAGATACTATGAAATGCTTCCCATCCTTCAAGAAGGCTCCTTTCAACTCCGGTCCCCTTCCCAAACTTCCTCCGAGCATCCAAGTCTCATGGGGTATCTTTGAATATTAAGATAGTTAATACTTTACATTATATATATCTATGCTCTGTGTGTGTGTATGTGTGTGTACGTCACTCTACAGGCAATTAAAATCAATAATGAACCCTGACTGGCAATCAAACATAACAGTCTCGAAATAAATAAATAAATCTTAAAAAGAAGAAGTAATACAAAAAGGAGAAACTGAACTGAATGTATACCCAAATCAAGATATCCTTAAAACTGTTTATTAACCTCTCTAAGCCCTCATTAGAAGACCCAAATTTAATAACGACTATTCATGAGTTCCTTCACTTTGTTCATCAAGTATTTACTGAGAGTCAGTCACGTGCCGAGCCCTGGAGAATAAAATGAACAAGATCCCACCTCTGTAAGGATCTAATGTATGAACAGGATCCGTGAAATCTACGTGTAGCCTAAGTAGAGTCTAAACCTTAAAAGAACCCATAATTAATGAATAAATAATTCCAGGGGCAGAAGACTTTAGTGGATGGTTTCCCAGAACATTTTTTGTGATGATGTTTTCTAGCATATGGTAAAACTCCGATTACGAAGAATATTTTGTGAATGCAACTGTGGAAATTAAATCTTTAGTGACATGAGTACATATCCCAGATTCCTAGTTGTTGTTGTTGTTGTTTTAATTTTTACTTTTTTAAGTAAACCAAGGAATTTTTTTTAAAGATTTTATTTATTTATTTGACAGACAGAGATCACAAGTAGGCAGAGAAGCAGGCAGAGAGAGAGGAAGGGAAACTGGCTCCCCACGGACCAGAGAGCCCAATGCGGGGCTCAGTCCCAGGACCCTGGGATCATGACCTGAGTCGAAGACAGAGGCTTTAACCCACTGAGCCACCCAGGCACCCCAAAGCAAGCAATTTTAATACGACCATATCCCCAGGCCACTTGGGTGGCTCAGTTGGATAAGTATCTGCCTTTGGCTCAGATCATCATCACAGGGTCCTAGGATTGAGCCCCGCACTGGGCTCCTTGCTCAGCGGGGAGTCTCCTTCTCCCTCTACCTGCCATTCCCCCTGTTTGTGCTCTCCCTAACAAATAAATAAGTGAAGTCTTTAAAAAGTATATATATAGGGGCGCCTGGATGGCTCAATGGGTTAAAGCCTCTGCCTTCGGCTCAGGTCATGATCCCAGGGTCCTGGGATGGAGCCCCACATTGAGCTCTCTGTTTAGCAGGGAGCCTGCTTCCCCCATTCTCTCTGCCTGCCTCTCTGCCTACTTGTGATCTCTGTCAAATAAATAAATAAAATCTTTTTTTTAAGTATATATATAAATATTTCCCCTTGACTAAGTACCATATAGTGCTTTTATATATATTGTTTTTATATGTATAAACAATTTATATACAAATATAAATTTTATATATATATATATAGCAATTCATCTTTCCTCAATGACTAAGGATTTTGTCAGGCCTCAACCACAGTTCTAGACAGAAGTCTCACTACACACTCTGTCCACAGTGCTACATCTAAAATAAGAAATACAAAACTGGGGCACCTGGGTGGCTCAGTGGGTTGAGCCTCTGCTCTCGGCTCAGGTCATAGTCTCAGGGTCCTGGGATCGAGCCCCACATCGGGCTCTCTGCTCAGCAGGGAGCCTGCTTCCCCCTCTCTCTCTGCCTGCCTCTCTGCCTACTTATGATCTCTCTCTCTCTCTCTCTCTCTGAGTCGAATAAATAAATAAAATCTTTTAAAAAAGAAAAAAAGAAATACAAAACTGAGAGGGGAATCTAAGTGGCTCAGTAAATTAAGTGTATCACTCTTGATTTTGGATCAAGTCATAATCTCGGGGTGGTGAGCTGAGCCTGCATGAGGCTTGTGCTCAGGGGGGGAGTCTGCTTAAGATTCTCTCTCCCTGGGGCACCTGGGTGGCTCAGTGGTTAAGCCTCTGCCTTCCGCTCAGGTCATGATCTCAGCATCCTGGGATCAAGCCCCACATCGGGCTCTCTGCTTGGTGGGGAGCCTGCTTCCTCCCCTCTCTCTGCCTGCCTCTCTACCTACTTGTGATCTCTCTCTCTGTCAAATAAATAAATAAATAAATAAATCTTAAAAAATAAAAGATTCTCTCTTCCTCCCTCTCTGCCCCTCCCCCGGCTCACTCTCTAAAATAAATAAATAAATCTTAAAAAGAAGAAATACAAAAATGAGAAACTGAATGAATGTATATACAAATCATGATATCCTTAAAATTGTTTTAATGCATTTATTTATGTTTTGTTTCTTTTTTTTTTAATGTATAATATATTATTTGTTTCAGGGGTACCAGTCTGTGATTCATCAGTCTTAAACAACACACAACACTCACCACAACACACACCCTCCCCAAAGTCCATCACCCAGCCACTCCCCCTAACCCCCTCCCCTCCAGCAACCCTCAGTTTGTTTCCTGAGATTCAGAGTCTCATGGTTTGTCTCCCTCTCTGGTTTCATCTTTTTCATTTTTCCTCTCTTCCCCTACAATCCTCTGCCTTGTTTCTTAAATCCCACATATCAGTGAGATCCTATGATGATTGTCTTTCTCTGATTGCCTTATTTTGTTTAGCATAATACCCTCTAGTTCCATCCATGTCGTTACAAATGGCAAGATTTCATTTTTTGATGGCTGCATAATATTCCATTGCGTATATATGTACCACCTCTTGTGGTCCATTCATGTGTTGATGGACACCTGGGCTCTTTCCACAGTGTGGCTATTGTAGACATTGTTGCTATAAATATTGGTGTATTTATTTTTAATAAACTTAAAATGTGAGGGGCACCTGGGTAGCTCAGTTGGTTATGTGACGGCCTTTGGCTCAGGTCATGATCCTAGAGTCCCAGGATCAACTCCCATGTCAGGTTCCCTGCTCGGTGGAGAGTCTGCTTCTCCTTCTGCCTCTCCTTCCATCATGCTCTCTGTCTCTCTCATTCTCTCTCTCTCAAGTAAATAAACAAAATCTTAAATAAAAAAAAATCCAAATGTTAAAAAATAAATTAATTAATAAACTTAAAATGTGAAGTTTTCTTAAGGGTGACCTGTTTGACTAAATTAATACTCAGCAAGTATTTGAGTGTTTGTCCAATAATGCTCTAAGTGCAAAAAGGTAGACTTGGGGGTGGGGCAAATCTGAGGACCAATTGGTTCCTAATTAATAGAAATTTTTCTCTAATTAAGTTGCCAACAATATAAGCAATAAAAATGTGATTGCCTCTTCCATCTTTTACAGGAATGATATAAAAATTACCTCCTTATTCCTACAGCAGCTTTCTCTCACTCTGTGGAATTATGCCAGGTTGCAGCTATGCAAGATCCTTTTCTACCTAGCAACTGATAAACAACAAAAAAAAAAAACCCTTTGTCATTGGCCAGCTCTCCATTTGGAAACAGGCATAATTTCACTAGTCTTAATTTTAGCTACTAAAACTGCGTCTTAGCAAAGAGAGGAGGAAAAGAATATAACTTTTTAAAGCACAGTAGCCTTCAACTTGTGTGAACTCCACTGAAGACGAGAGTCCCAGTCAATAAACGAAGAGGGAGAGAAAGCAGGACTTAAGGACACATTTAACTACTTAACAGAAAAGTCTGCTGTTTTCCTCACTCCTGCAGCTCATGGTGGGACAAGGGATGATAGGCTCTAAAAAGCAACAGCGCCTTGGTGTGCTATTTTGTCAAAAAACAGGATGGCTCTTGATTTTGGCTCAGGTCATGATCTCGGAGTAATAAGATCGAGCCCCATGTCAGGCTCTGTGCTGAGCGTGGAGCCTACTTAAGATTCGCTCTCCCTCTCCCTCTGCCCCTCCCCCTCCCTCTCTCTAAACAAACAAATAAAAACAAGGATGTGATCCCATGATTGAAAAACCTGTACAGAAATCCCCTCCAGTGTCCCTCTCACCGTCCTGAGCTCACCAGGCTCTAGGGAAGAGAACCGCACCAATACTTCAATCTTCCTTTCTAGAGATGCTTGTAAGGTTTTCAAAGCAATTTTCCTCCTCTCATATCCAACCTCCCAACACTCCTATGTTGGGTCGGTATGATTCACACAACACATTTGGCCCTCAGAGGGATTTAGTGACTTACCCAAGGTCATGGGGAGTTTTCAACAAGTCCAGGAATCCAGCCCAGGTTTCCAGCCTCTACTCGCTGATCCCTCTCACATGTTGAAGACATTCTTTCCCTCACCCCATCTCTCCCCTTGTTCTATTCTCAGAGGATGCTGATGCCCACACTGAAAATAGAACCTCTCTACCACTGCCAAAAGCTCTTCCCTTCATCGCTGAGCACAGGGAGAGTCAAGAGAATATGGCAATGACCCATTCAGGCTTAGCTCCAGATGTCCCCCCAATTATGGCTGCCAGATTTAGCAAACTAATACAGAATGCCCAGTGGAATTTAAATTTCAGATAAGCAATGAATAATTATTTAGTATAAGTATGGTCCATACAATAATTGGGACATGCTTATACTTACACACTTACTTTTCTGAAATTCAAATGTCACTGGGCAGCCAGTACTGTATCTGGCCACCTTATCCCCAATTCGTCTCCACTTCCACCCTCGTGCCCACACAGAGGAACACATCAAGGGCAGGAAACTCAACCAAGACACAGGGAACGACACATAGATACTTGGGAAGATGGTTCTCAACTGAATCATGCAAAATGCTTCTCCAGTCCAAACCTCACAGAATTAGGCTCTTAGGTATCTTATAATAAGCTTTAATAAAAAATACAATGAGGGCGCCTGGGTGGCTCAGTGGGTTAAGCCGCTGCCTTCAGCTCAGGTCATGATCTCAGGGTCCTGGGATCAAGTCCCACATCAGGCTCCCTGCTCGGCGAGGGGCCTGCTTCCTCCTCTCTCTCTCTCTGCCTGCCTGTCTGCCTACATGTGATCTCTCTCTCTGTCAAATAAATAAATAAAATCTTTAAAAAAAAAATACAATAAAATTTATGGAGTTTATTTATTTATTAAGGTTATTTATTTATTTGACAGACAGAGAGGTAGCGAGAGAGGAAACACAAGGAGGGGGAGAAGGAAAGGGTGACCACTGTTCGGGGAGCCCAACACAGGGCTCAATCCCAGGACCCTGAGATCATGACTTGAGTTGAAGGCAGTTTAATGACTGACCCACCCAGGTGCCCCCAAGTTTTTTTAAAATTGCAAGAGTTATTAGGTGTGTATTTTCCAAAGCGGTTGTAACAGTATCTCTCATCTCACTTTTCTTTCTTTTTTTTTTTAAGATTTTATTTATTTATTTGACAGAGCTCACAAGTAGGCAGAGAGGCAGGCAGAGAGAGAGGAGGAAGCAGGCTCCCTGCTGAGCAGAGAGCCCGATGTGGGGCTCGATCCCAGGACCCTGGGATCATGACCTGAGCCGAAGGCAGAGGCTTAACCCACTGAGCCACCTA
>NC_081559.1:135153448-135154785 GCF_022355385.1 Mustela nigripes
GATGTGGGGCTCGATCCCAGGACCCTGGGATCATGACCTGAGCCGAAGGCAGAGGCTTAACCCACTGAGCCACCGAGGCGCCCCTCTCATCTCACTTTTCTACAGCGTGAACAACAAGTGGTGTTTATGCCCCTTCTCCCTTGAATATGGATGAACCAGGAATTTGTACCCAACAGAAGCAGAAGTAATACCACACAACTTCCAAGGCCAACTCAGAGAATGCGACACAGTGTCTGGCTTGCTCACTGTACCACCTCATGCTGGAAGCCCTGAGCTTCAGGAGTCCACCTACACAGAGCCCACCAGGCTGGGATGGAGCCACACCCCATGGAGCGTCCACAAGGGGGGTGCCCCATTGGGAAGAGCCGTTCTTCAAATGTGAATGAAGCTGCCTTCAGATAATACCAGTCCCCAGCTGTTAAGTCACCCCCAGACTTCAGTTTCTTCCCAGCCAAGGTCAGACACATAACGAAGCAGATACAAGCTGTCCCTGCTCTGACCTTTCCAATTTCTAGAACTTGTACATAGGAAAATGACTGATGCTCTACACCACTAAATTTACAATTGTCTGTTATGCAGCAGTCAACTAAAGTATGATACATGCTCATCCCAGAACAGTTTTGGAAAGAGAAAAAAATCACCTAAAAACCATTCTACATGCAAAGGCAATTGCTTTCAAAATTTGGAGGGGCACCTGGCCGGCTCAGTCAGTAGAACATGCAACTCTTAATACTGGGATTATAAATTTGAGCCTCATATTGGGTGTAGAGATTACTTCTATTTTTTAAGATTTTATTTATTTATTTGTCAGAGAGAGAGAGAGAGCGAGTGAGCATGAGTCGGGGTGGGGGAACAGAGGGAGAAGCAGGCTCTCTGCTGAGCAAGGATCCTGATGCAGGATTTGATCCCAGTACCCCAGGATCATGACCTGAGCCAAAGGCAGGCGCTTAACCAACTGAGCCACCCAGGCATCCCAGGATTACTTTTTAAAAATCCAAAATTTTGGAATATGTGCTTCCAATATTTTTCTGTGGCTATATGTATATTTCTCCTTCTTAAACAAACATGGTATCATAGCATTGATCTCATTTCTTTTAAAGATTTTATTTATTTATTTGACAAACAGAGATCACAAGTAGGCAGAGAGGCAGGCAGAGAGAGAGGAGGAAGCAGGCTCCCTGCTGAGCAGAGAGCCCGATGTGGGGCTCGATCCCAGGACCCTGAGATCATGACCTGAACCGAAGGCAGAGGCTTAACCCAATGAGCCACCCCGTTGCCCCTTGATCTGATTGATCTGATTTTTTTTTACTTCAACCATATTACTTTTTTTTTTTTTT